>NC_060213.1:133993437-134295000 GCF_021130785.1 Homalodisca vitripennis
TAAATAAAAAGGGTCAAGAACGTTTTAGGGAACAAAATGGGGCCTTACTCATTGTCCACTACGGAAAAATATGTTGTCTGAACCTCCTCCCAAAACTTTTTCCTGGCTACATTATTGCACAGTAGACCAATACTTTTTAATATTGCTTAGGAATATTACATTTAACAAGTAAAATATCAATAGTACAAACATGTTTGATTTTAACAACTACCCACAATCGGCTTTAGCATGTAACGTATAAAAAATATTATACTATTTCACTTGTTTTAAATTAAGTTATTCAAGAAAAGTCGTGCTTTTAAAATTGAACTTTGTGTGGGAACTGTCCGTTACTGAATCGTTATTGAACGTTACCGTATTATCAAAATATAAAAATCAAATTATTTGACTATTTTAATATTTATGTAAATTAGAATTATTACTAAACAAGTAACTCACGATGGCGAGGGCAACGATGGCAAGGGAAGCAACGGCTACGGAGGTCCTCATGATGAGACAGTGACAGTACAGTACAGTCAGTGACTTGCCATGGTTGTCTTGGCGATTATATACTACATCGCTCTACATGTAACACCTGTTCATCACCAGGAACTCCTTACCGAGATCCATTAGGTCTCATCAGTACATCTGATTAATAGCATCATCATTCGTGGAAGACAATGAACTTTGCTTATAGTTGTGTTTTTCCTAAATTAGATTTGGGCAAGACGTAGTAGAATGCCTTGAAAATAAGTGAAATTGTTCTGAATAAATATTGATTGATTAACTTATACTTTATAGGATACCTATCTAGTTTTGTTACTTAGATTTTTATTAACTTAAGACGTAGGCTACACAGGTTCCTCGTAACTCAGTAAAATAAGGCAAAATAAGGATGCAACCTCGGAATGAAAGATAATAAGATAAAAATTTGCATACGTCTTTATTTTGATGTTATAAAACTTACCTCAAAAGTCTCATATAATCACGTGTACGCGTCTTGAAATATTTAAGGTCAAAGTACACGAAAATCAGTTTTTTTAAAATATCTCGTTTCCTTTACGCTAAATGACTTTGAAGGTGGTTAGAGAAATTTTAGAACGGAAAACTCTCTTCAACTTTTGTCTGAAGTAATTTTATGTACGATCAACCCTTTTTGAGATACAGCGCAAAGAGTAGGGGACCGCTTACCTGTATATACGATAATGCAAAGTCAGCCAGTATAATACAATAAATAAATGAGTTATATTGTTAATTATTCACTTACTATTATTATTATTACTTAATACTATTATTATTGTTAGCATTATTATCACTATTATTACATTTTTATTATTATCCACTATTATTACATTTTATTATTATCATTATTATTAAATTTCTATTATTATTTATTATTTAATATACCATATTTAGATAAAAATTATAAATTATATGTTCTCTAAATAATACTTATTTTATTTTTACCAAACATACAATATTAAAAGAAATACTTTTTCTTCCATATTACTATATTACTATGAATATTATACCACATGAATATTATATTATCGATGGTGTATTTCTCTTGCATCGCGTTGTATGGAATAAAGATGATACTATCTCTCATATTTTGAATAAATACGTCAAATATTTACAAACACATTATGGGTCAAGTATCGTTGTTGTATTTGATGGTTACTCAGACTACACTAAGGTCATTTAAGCAATGGAACAATTAAGAAGAACTGCTGGTGTTTCAAAATCTTACGAACTCCGCTTTGATGAAACAATGGAGGTGCCAATCAGCCAAGAAAAATTTTTATCGAATTCATCTAATAAAAAAATTTATAGACATGCTTATCAACAAATTAAAAACTGTTAATATCACTACAAAAACAAGCCAGAGATGATGCTGATGTTCTTATTGTAGCAACAGCTATTGCAGAGTCTGAACTTAAAAAAAACTTCTGTCATTGTAGGAGAAGATATTGATTTGCTAGTTATCTTGATAGGACGTGCTCAATCACATCAACAAGACATTTTTTTCAAAAAAAAAAATGGTTAAGAGTAATTTGGAGACAAAATTGTATTCATCGAAAAGTTTTGATAAATACCCTCATTCTAAGAAACACATATTATTTTTACAGGCGTTTAGTGGATGTGATACGACTTCTGCGCTTTATAAAAAAGGTAAAATATCGTTTATTAAAATGTTCGAAAAACATCACGATTTAAATCAATCAGCTGAACTATTTAAACAAAAAAAAACTGCTCTGTACAAGAATTATTTGAAAATGGAGTACGTATTTTCTTAGCAAACGTATAATGCTCCGAAATCAAAAGACGATATAGACTCTTTTCGATACACCCAGTTCATCAAAAAAACAAGAAGCAACAAACCAGTGCAGTTATCAAGTCTTCCACCTTCAAGTACAGCAGTTCGTCAGCATATCCTTCGTGTCTATTACCAGACCCAAATTTGGTTGGGAAATGATTTAGAACCCCAGGAATTCGGCTGGGTACTTGCAAAATGAACTCCTGGAACCAATAACAACATTATAACCACCAGCACCAGAAGAACTGCTGAATACAATATTTTGCAATTGCAGGAAAGGTTTTGGTTCTAATTGCGGATGCACTTTTGTGGGCAGTGTAATGGACAATCATGCCTCAACGCTTCATCAACTTCAGATGGTTTCAATGAAGGAAGTGAATATGCACCTGATATTCTTGAATCTTTCTATTCTGATACTTTTGTAAACGAGAATGAGGATAATGAATCCGATATTGAACAGCCAGAGGAAGAAGAAGAAGAAGACGAACAATGATAATACAGAGTGGGCCAGATAAAACCGGTCCCGAGCGAGTTTACGTAATACTCATACAATGCGTACAGGAAACTGAAAAAAAGTGACTAGGCGAAATAAAAAAAATACATAATATTAAGTAATAAAATGAAATTTTATTTTGTCTATTTTACAACATGTACATTTAAGGATTTACAGTCTCTGTTCAAAATGGGAGCCACCAACTTGTATGCAAATTTCAGCACTGGCGAATCATGTTCAGGAAAACAGTCTGCAATTCTTCTACTGGAATGTTGGCAATTTCTTGTCGTATGTTTTGCTTCAATTCTTCTAAAGTCCGTGGGTTGTTGTGATAGACATTACCTTTGAGACGGCCCCAGAGATAAAAATCGCAAGGCGATAGGTCGGGCGATCTGGCTGGCCACAAGTCTTTACTGATGGTTCTCTATTTTAGTAAAATCACTGTGGATTCGAGCGAGAGATCGATCAGAAGTGTGACAGGTTGCCCCATCTTGTTGGAAGTACGCATATGACACTTCTTCTGGATTCAGTTGTGTAACAAATTCTTCATAGATCCGTAGATAAACGTCTGTATTAACTGTCTCCTCGAAGAATATTGGTCCAATGATCCGGCGACCAGACATTGCGCACCAAACACCAATTTTAAAGTCATGCAATGGTTTCTCATGGGTTACCATGAGGATTGTGTGTTGCCCAATACCGCGTATTTTGAGAATTTACATACCCTGATAAGTGGAACCATGCTTCGTCTGTAGAAATGAATAAAAATGGATCCACGTTACCTTCTGCAATTTCTTGAAGAACCCATTGACAGTAACGTACACGTCTAGCCAAATCAACCTCTTTCAATTCCTGAACAACAACACTCACACGATAGGCAATGCATTTTTAATCCATGCAGTATACGCCGACAAGATGTTCGAGAAATTCGACTTGTTGCGATAATCGTCGTGTTGACTTTGAAGGACTCCTTCCAATAATGGTCTGTACATTGGCCACAGCTTCTGGTGTTCGTACAGTTGGTTGTTTGTCTCTCTTCATATTGGACACATTGCCTGTTGTACGCCACTTTTTAATTAAATCCTGAATGGTTGATTTAGCAGGAACTCGACCTTCAGGATACTTCTCAAGAAACTTTTCACGGACCGACATTATTGAAGTTGTACGAACATATTCCTCCACTATGAAAACACGCTGTTCTATTGAATACGGCATGATCCACACTGCTCGGTCAAACACTCAAGCTACACTGACGTGGACAGATAGACAGGACAGGAACGGACGGCAGACAGTAGTGGAAGGGGAAAGGTCAATGTCCCGTCATGCTGTATGTACATCGGCGCGCCTACGCCTCTCGGGACCGGTTTTATCTGGCCCACTCTGTATTAAAATGCAATAATAATGATAATAATGCTAACAATAATAAAAGTACTAAGTAATAATAATAGTAAGTGAATAATTAACAATATAACTCATTTATTTATTGTATTCTACTGGCTGACCTCGCATGATCGTATATACAGGTAAGCGGTCCCCTACTCTCTTTGCGCTGTATCTCAAAAAGGGTTGAACGTACATAAAATTACTTCAGACAAAAGTTGAAGAGAGTTTTCCGTTCTACAATTTCTCTAACTACCTTCAAAGTCATTTGGCGTAAAGGAAACGAGATATTTAAAAAAACTGATTTTCGTGTACTTTGACCTTAAATATTTCAAGACGCGTACACGTGATTATATGAGACTTTTTGAGGTATCAAAATAAAGACGTATGCAAATTTTTATCTTATTATCTTTCATTCCGAGGTTGCATCCTTATTTTACTGGACTATTGATAGTAATTTAAACTATGAGTACAGTTAACAAACGACATAGACTATTTATTAAGTGAAAAATACAGAAATCGAAAAGGCTTAACAGTTTTAAATTAAAAATGGGGGTTTACACAATAAAAGGGTCACATTTATTTACTTTTGAAATATATGTTATTTCATTTCGATAGAGCAAAAGTCCTCCGAAATAGTCTATCGTACTCGCTCACTAAATACTGGATAGAGGGTCTATTTATAGCATGCATAGTCAAATAAATTATAAGTCCAATATATTGTTAATATTTTATTAATAAAAATATTAAAAAAAGTAAATGTTAGTTCTTGTCGACAAGTTGAATTCAAGTTGGAAAGTTCTTGAAATTTGAGGAAATCGCAATATTCTCTGTAAGTGATGTCGTAATATTCTTCTTTGCGATTTTAAAGTTCAAAATTCAAAATGTTGGCACATACAAAGTCTGTCTCACCACTGGTGTCTGTACTACAGGAAAGGCTGCGTGCTAAAAAAAGGGAATACAAAAAACTACTGTGATACTATAGGCGTGGCGTGGTTGAGAAAACAGTAGTTCCATTGGTAAGGCTTGGGAAATAATTTAATACGAATGGTACTCACCTCACCATGTCAATGGTGGTTTGGAAGTCACCTTTAAGCCGTTGGTCCCCAGGTTAAATTATAGAAAGGGCTTCTTAGCCCTAACTTTGCCAGGTAAAATAAGACATCTATATTTTTACTTTCTTTGCCCAAAATTAGCTAACACTAACTTCTTCTGTATTCCTTCGTGGTAGCTATGAGGAATAGTGAATTCAGGAAATGGTAAAATATAAAATAATTAATTATTTCATTAAGGAGGACAGGAAATGGCACTGGTGAATCACAGTTCGTCTCTCTTACCAGTCACTTCAAAACACTATAGTTTATAATCACTTTAAAATTTATAATTTTGAAATCATAATCAATTGTAATTTTACTTAAATGGTGCATAAATTGTTTCCAGAACCCTGGTAAAATGAAATGTGGTAATTAACCATATGAAAAAAGTTATGACAATTTTAACTGAATTATTGATAAAATACTTGTCGTAGGTGGTCAGTAGACGAGTGAAGACGCATTGTGACCTGTATTCCGTAGTTTACTTTTAATGATTAGTGTTTTGTATAGTTTTTGTATTAAGTGCATGTCTTTAGTGTTAGTGAAGTTGACAACAACATGTAGGTTGTGATTCCTGACTTAGGCGTGCCACAACGCTTTAGTAAGATTTGTTTATTTTAACTTAGTTTGTAATTATGTATTAGGTTAGTTCTTTACCTGAAGAAGAGATCAGATTGCAGATCTCGAAACGTAGTGTTACTGTTTTCTTGTTTCACTGAACGATGGCAAATGTCCGGAAAAAAATCCTGTTTCCTTCACAATCCTTCCATCGTCAAAAATAACCTTTAAACAAAGAATTGATTCTCGGTACGGACCCGGAACCAGTAAACAAATCAAAGACCTTGAGAGCTTGCATCTTAAAGGTCAGTCGTAGGTGGTCAGTAGACGAGTGAAGACGCATTGTGACCTGTATTCCGTAGTTTACTTTTAATGATTAGTGTTTTGTATAGTTTTGTATTAAGTGCATGTCTTTAGTGTTAGTGAAGTTGACAACAACATGTAGGTTGTGATTCCTGACTTAGGCGTGCCACAACGCTTTAGTAAGATTTGTTTATTTTAACTTAGTTTGTAATTATGTATTAGGTTAGTTCTTTACCTGAAGAAGAGATCAGATTGCAGATCTCGAAACGTAGTGTTACTGTTTTCTTGTTTCACTGAACGATGGCAAATGTCCGGAAAAATCCTGTTTCCTTCATACTTGATCAAACATTACACACTATATAGAGTTTTTACAGCTTTGGAAATATTAATTACTAAAATAAGACATTTATAAAATAAAAGTTTGAAATTAATGTAATAAAAAATTGTATAAAACACATTAGAGGAGATGAGTTATCATGCTAAAGTACTTTGATAAAATTAATAAGACATGTCTACCTCTTTTCTAAACATAGGTATTAGTTTTTTGAACCAAAGTTTACGCTTCTTTATTTCTTAAATTGTAACCCAGTTTTTCCAATATTGTCAGCACAATTCTTTTCTCTCTTAAGACCGAATAGGATGTTTCGTCGTATTGCACTAAACTCAATGATACAATAATATAGTTTTAATGTTTTCAGAGTTTAAATCGGTGCCTTCATTGTATTTTTATAACAAAGTAGTCGTACGCTAAATCACGTAGGCTTTCGTGCAACAGTCTGCGCTAAGATTATAACAAGGAACGTGCATTCTAAGTTTATAGATCAATTATTCTTTCTCGTGATCCCCTGCATTGATTGTCCGCACTATATCTCAAGAACCAGATCTCTCAAGTACGAATGTGTTCTTACAATAGAAAGGCAGCCAGTTTGGTATCGGTGAGGGAGTTTTGTAAGCTTTTTGTGTCACTGATACATCAGATATTGGAAACGGTGAAGGTTTTTCTCTGAAGAGCAAACTGTCGACACTGAAATCCGTCAAAAGAGTTGTTATTTATTTGTATCGGTTGTTATGTTAAAAACTGTTGATATATGATTGGCTTACCCCGCCCACATACTGTACTGCGTAAGTCAGTTAATTTGATCAACATCCTTCCTCAACATATCCTGCTCATATGAAACGTACAGCTCAAATAAAATCAATTGTTCTCAAACAAAACTGAGAAGTGCAATAATGAAGACGACTGGGAAACTCCAACGTGTACAAATTGAATCAAATTGGGCCACTACACAAACCTTGGGGAACACCCATAGGGACACCCAACGCTTATTCCTTGACTTGAAAACGTCCGAGACCAAGGGCTCCAATCCATTTTCTGTGCGCGTTATCGCTATAGTATTTTCTGGAAACATATAAGCCAACATTACTGTAACAATTACTAAACAGCTAATCTTTAGGTATTACTGGACATTAAACTATAATGAAGACCAAAAGACACAGGATTCCAACTGATTTGTGTCGGCCTAGCCAAATCATGTCACTTTATTTGAAATAACATATAACTAATTAATTAATTGTTGTTATTTACATAGCTGTATCTATAATGATACGTTGTAATGATATAATGAAAGTATAATAACTTACCGTTTGAAAGTAAACTAATTGCCACAGCATAATTTTGTACAGCAGTAATAACAATAAAATTATCAATAATACATGAGCATCAACAATAAAATAGAGATATGCAACTGTAACAAAAACAGCAAAAGAGTAATAACAAAGTAAAAAATGTAATAAGAAATAATCGGAATATCGTGCAATCTACTAGTGGCAAATATAATTCCTTATACTTTATAATGATCTGCTTTATCTTCCCGAGGCATGAAGATATACAACGTTTACTCTGAGACTGTAGAATCTTACCTACCACATGAATCATGATTGTTACAGATGAGCTTGTGAGACTTTTCGGCAGCTAAGGTCAAGATTAATATTTTTTGACAGATGACGGCCATCCAGAAAAAAAATGTTTTGATGGGCACCTTTTGTACTGAAAATTTCTTTAAGTTAAATTCTAATTGTGACAATAAATTATTAATTTTATTTGTGTGATTAACTAGCAGTGATATATTCTCCAAATTGTGTGATCTTTATTTATATTGTTCACGGATGCCATAATAATGTAAAAGCAAGGACGTAAGGGCACAGACCTCCCATTTGTATTTATTTTACTTTTTACAACAATAATAATAATTATTATTTAAATAATTGAGTATTACTGTCATATACATATGAAAGATCGTACTTAACAAAGAAAATGGCCAAGAACTGTTTAAGGAACAAAATGGAGCCTTACTCTAAACAAAATTTATTTTCGTATTCGAAAGGAAAAATTCTCGGTTTCAAGAGACATATTTCTTAGTTGAATCATTGCTCGCCGGGCAAAAAAACCTCCGCATTGAAATGCCATTGCTACATATCGCTCTATAATTTATTTAATTATCTACTGATTTAATAACTTCGCGGCTGAAAAACGTATTCGAGCTGTATAGTATATGTTTTGCTGACTTGAACAAGTTCATTATCACTTTGCTACCTTCACCGTTATTTGTCATTCCAATAATCTCAAACTTTTAGTTACCGTAATGAGATATTAGGAATAAAATGTTTTCATTACTACTGACATCATATCCCACTTTATAGATATTTTCTGATATTTTCCAGGGGTTTCAGATGAAGTCAATTCAGCAAAGTACGTAATTTTCCAATTAATCTATTCCGGTAATATTTAGAGTTCTTGTATATTTCTTAGACCCTGGCATCTCTTGATGCCCTATACATATTCAATGCTTTAATGCTGCTTTATTGTCCTGGTCAGCTTTACAATATTATTATTTGTTCAAGATCATTTTATTCTTTTAGTCACTCTCTTCTAAACGATTAAATCATTCTTTGTTTACAGTTTGTTTTTGACAATGTAAGGGTTGTGAAGGAAGTAGGATTTCGTCGGACATTTACAATTGTTCAGTGATACAAGAAATCAGTAACACTACGTTTCGAAACCTGTAATCTGGTCTCTTACTCAGGTGGATAACTAACCTAACACTTAACTATAAACTATAAAGTAAACAAACTATGCCACAGCGTCAGGAATCACAGCATGTTGTTGTTGTTTTTTCGAGAAGACACAATAGTGATAGTTATATTAGTATATAGTACATATGATCGTTAAATAATTCTTATAGTATACAACGCTTTTCCAATATTATTTTTTGGACGGACGAGACCTTTCGAAACCAAAGGTTTCGTTTTCAGGTAACCTCGTAAATCAATATTTACATTACTTTTTTTACATTCATATTAAAATACTATAATGTAAATATGCAAATAGAACAATTTGGAAATATTTTAGCTAGTATGACAAATTAGACATGACTACAGTTTAGGTTTTTAATAAATTGAGAAGGAGTGGAATTTTCACATACGAAATATGGAAGAATTAACAAATCTCCTACAACCAAGCGCGAAACTGAATCAGAACACACTATTGAAAAAATCTAAAATTAATAAAAGAGGTAACAAAACCAATGAATAAGTGCATGGGAATCACTTTACATAAACACAAATAAAGAAAAACTAAAAAAATAATGAAGAAGAGCCTATTAAAAAATCCATTATAATTTCTTCTCAATTTATTCAAAAACTAAAATACAGTAATGTCTAATTTTTCAAACTGGTTGAAATATTCCCAATCTTTTTTATTTGTATATGTACATCATATGGTATTTTAAAATTATTTGTAACATAAATATTGAAATATTTTTATTGGAGTCAACTGACGATGAAACCTTTGATTTTGAAAGGCCTTGTCAAAAAATATTGGAATAGTATTGTGCATTAACCACAACTTTTTTAATTTTCCAATTGCTCCATGAGGCTTGAACATAATAGGTGGATTAAATATTGAACTCTAATCACATGTCACGTGATATTAAGTGATCGCTTAACGACAACATCAAAATTTTGAATCAGGATATTAAGCCTCAGAAACGATTCTTCCTTAGTAAAGCACTCTTAATTATTGTTTTTAATATAATCTAAAAATCAGGATTTTTAAACAGTACCATCCTCTATAGATTCATGTCTTTTAATATTTTGGTAAAAATACACAATACTCATAATTAAGACGGTTATACTTCGAATTAAGAAACTATAAATCGCAATTTACTAATGAAGCAGGCGGAAGACGGTCAAGTTTGTTTACCGGTGATGAACAGGTGTTCTATGTAGAGAGCCAGTATATAACCGCCGAGACAATCATGGTAAGTCACTGACTGTACTGTACTGTCACTGTCTCATCATGAGGACCTCCGTAGCCGTTGCTTCCCTTGCCATTGTCGCCCTCGCCATCGTGAGTTACTATAATTAATTAGTAGGTTTAATTTCGTTATTTTAATTTTTTTATATGGCATAAAATTTTCCCCTATAAACACTTATATTTAAAAAAAACATACATCAGGTTCAATATATTTTTTGTACATTAGCTTTTAAATTTCGACAGGTGGCTGAAAAAGTTAAATAGGTTTGAGGCATTCTAGTAAGGTGCGTGTTTTATGAATTCGGTAGCCTTAAGTATGAATTTTTAAAAACAGCAACCTACTATTTCTCCAGCCATATTTTAGAAATATTTCAGATTTACTATCCATTTACAATCAGCAAGAGAAGATTGCTGGTGAATATTCGTATTCAGTTCGTGTTCGTATCTCAGCAGAGAGGGATCGCCTAAGAATAAAACGAATGAAGAGTATAGGGAAGAAAGTGGATAGTCAACAAATCTAAGTTACAAAGCGAGATAGGTATCCTATAAAGCATAAGTTAATCAATTAATATTTATTCAGAACACTTTCACTTATTTTCAAGGCATTCTAGTACGTCTCGGCCATATCTAATGTAGTAAACACAACTTTAAGCAGATTTCATTGTATTCCACGAATGATGATGTTATTAATAATTAGATGTACTGTTGAGACCTAATGGATTCTTTACATACTAAAGCCGATTGTGGGTAGTTGTTCAAACATGTTTGTATTTATTTTCCCGCTATGTTATGTTTCAGTTGGTACCCACCATCTCTGCTGGATGTGCTAAAACAGTAAGTGTTTACCTTTATTTTTGTATTTTTAATAGTTTAGTAAACATTTATTTCAAGTTTTGTTCATAGAAAAACTACTAAAATTCTTATAAACATTATCCCACTCTCTTTGTTTTGTCATTGAGTAAAACAGACTTTTTGTTATCGTTTTAAAATGACAATCGCACGTATCTAAAAATACATAAAATTATGAGCTTTTATCACGAAAATGTATTCAAAAAATGATATTTTCGCGTGTTTGGCAATTGACTGTAGGCGCGTTTAAAATGCCGATCAATGTACAAATTAACTCATTTCATCTACTTTTCTTTTCAAATTAAAAATTGACTACAAACACTGTATTATTTGTGGTAGTATTCAATGTAAAAATATGAACGAAAATGTGTTGGCTTTATATATTTCTTCTAAAAATATTGTTTTGTATTCGTGTCACAAAAATGTATTTTAAATTTCTGTGCTATTTCTCTTATTTGTATTTTATTTACTAGCCAAAATCATCAAAGCTTAACGGAACATGTATTACAACAATACATTTCTGATATTAACCATGATTATTCAGGTTGTAGGAGTTGGTGTGCCTGTAGAGAGCTACAGCGCCAGCGTGAAGAACGCCGCCTCCAACTCTGACGCCAAGACTGCTGAAGCCAACAAGGAAGACGAGGCTTACACTGATGGCATCGTCAAGTACGCTAGGGGATCCTCCAACACTGCCACCAGCCAGGACAAGGACAGCGCTCAGTCCTCCGTCAAGGAAGTCAACGTCAAGGGAATTGACGGCAGCTCATACAAGGCCAAGTCCTCTTCAGTGAAGACCGCCTCTCTGGACGCTGACACCAAGACCTCCAGCTCCTACGTGTCCGTAGGACCCGCCAGCTCCTGCGCTTAGAGGAATGTTTTCACTGACTTTTTAAAATTACAATAAATTAATGTTTAAATACTACACTTTTTTTAATTCCATGCCTGAATGCTCTTGCTTTATAATAAAGGTATATGATGCAAAAAACCACATGTAATCTCTGAAAAAAGATATTGATTTTTGAGGGGGCAATACAGCCCTCTTTTAATTATCCAGCGTACCTGTATAAGAGAGGTTGACGTTGACATACATTACCCTTGCAGTTGTGGCCCATCTACCAAAGTTATATATGGATGCCTTATAGTTGATAAGCCTGTTTCTGTGTCCTACTCTCTTCAATAACAGTTTTAACATAACAACCGATACGAAAATTAGTTTATTTAACAACTATTTAAGCGGATTTCAGTTTATATAACTGTTTTACAAATCAGTTAATGCCAATAAAATCCTAACTGAGTACCTGTATTTAAATTAAAATGAATACATCACTTCCAGCAGTAGGCTATATTTTTGAATATGTTTCTAAGTATCTTATAAGTAAAGTCCCTTAATGAAGGATGTATGTTTATTGAACTCCTGGGATTCAAAATAGCTTACAAGAACGCTTTCTTTGTTGTCTCTAGTTTTACATGCGGAATGTCCTGCATGTCATCCGTTCGTGTCGACAGTTTGCTCTTCAGATAAAAACCTTCACCGTTTCCAATATGTTATGTATCAGTGACACAAAAAAGTTACAAAACTCCCTCACCAATACCAAACTGGCTGCCTTTCTATTGTAAGGAATGTGATCAAATTTTCTCAAATTAGACAGAAACATTAGTGAATAGTTTTCCCTCCTCGTAAGGATCGTACAAAGCTCCTTAGTCAAACCATTTCCAAACACAGGAAGAACGTAATTTATGGTTAAAAATTGCCAAGGAATTAATACAGCTTCGATAACACAGGAATTAAAGTTCTATATCTATTCAGCATTCTTAATTTCCAGTTTTTACTTTAAGCAATACAGACAGCCTCCAGTCATTACCTCCAGATGGTGAGCAAAACTTACATTTATCCGAATTTAATCGAATCCCGTGTCAATCAAACCAACTTTTTATCTTTAGCAAGTCGTCATTATCTCCAGAGGATTCACTTCTGGCTGGTTTATACTTTCAGTTGAACCAACACTGGGTACAGCAACAACCGATGTGTCACTTAAATCTGGGCAACCTTATGGATGTCCAGGAGCGGTACATCACTAACCGCAAATGTCGAGATTCTGGAGTGCAAGGATGATTCGATAGGTCCAGTCTACTGCAGGAGATGACTTTTGAAGTTGGTACGGTTCGTCCCATAAGAGTCAAAGGTTCCTTCCAGCCTAGACATAAGGTTATGCCACCCCTTGACTGCAGTGACTGGAGACGATGGTTCAGAGCTGGCTTTCCATTCTTCCAAGGGACATGACTTGAGATTAGCGCCCTAATCTTTTCCTCGTGGTCTCAACAGGAGGCGGCCCCTACCCTCAACCTTACGCATCCAAGATATCATGTCACTCCGGAAGCAGCGCAGAGGTTCTGATAGGACTAGGTGTAATTTTCTAAGCTTAAGAGAATAACAACAAGTCGTCATTAATACATTGCAGAGTTGCAGCCTGAAAGAGGGTTCACCGAAAGAAGTAGAGTATCGTCTACATACGAGTGAAGAAAACATCATGAAAATTCATTTTCAAGATGAATATAATTGGACCCAGGCACGAACCTTGGTACATCCGTACCTTCAGAGAAAACATTCGAGTAACGTTCTTTTATTTTAGTCACCCTTTTAAATAAAAACTAAAATCTTCTGTTACGTTTGCACTGGTTTATTACTGACTGCGGGAGAGTATACATTCTGTCTAAAATTCGATTTTGCTTTATCAATCAGCCCATCTTCATCCACAAAAATCATATGGAATAACATGTCCAATATTGGAATCGAAATTGCTTATATAATGATGAAGTTTATACAAAATTTCAAATCTGTAGGTCATTCGTTCTTGAGATGTAGTGGGGACAGACTATCAATGCAGGGGATCACGAGAAAAGAATAATTGATCTATAAACTTAGAATTTTGCACGACATTTCATTACTTCATGATGGTGCACGTTCCTCGTTATAATCTTAGCGAAAACTGTTTTGCGAAAGCCTACGTGATTTAGCGTACGACTACTTTGTTATAAAAACACAATAAAGGCACCGATTTTAAACCCTGAAAACAATAAAACTCTATTACCTTTCATTGAGTTTAGTGCAATAGGACGAAACATCCTATTCGGTCTTAAGAGAGAAATGAAGTGCATGTTTTAGAGTTAATGAAGTTGACACACAACAAGGTGTTGTGATTTCCTGACTTACGCGTGTCACAATGCTCTGGTATGATTTGTTATTTTAACCTAGTTTGTAATTATGTGTTAGGTTAGTTATTTACCTGAAGAAGAAATCAGATTTCATATATCGAAACGTAGTATTACTGATTTTATTGTATCACTGAACGACGGCAAATGTCCGGAAAATCCTGTTTCCTTCTACGTCCAGTGCTTACTATTCTGAGGTCTCCAGGCTTTGAAAAGTATAAATGAAGTTGCTTCTGCGATGAACTTTTTTTCACGGCAACCCTGACTCTTAAAAAAGTTACCGTTGGTCGAAATCCCCCTCTTTGAGTCTTGTTTATACTTTGCATAACCGTTAAACTTACTAGTACATCTATTGTTTAAACTAACTAGTACATCGATTGTTTAAACTAGCTAGAATATCGATTTTTTTAACTAGCTAATATATTGATAGTTTAAACTAGCTAGTATATCGATTGTGTAAATTGCACTCAACGACTAAGCACTTTACAAACGCATTCACATGTCTCACCTAATGCCTTACAATTGTGCCTTTGAGTGGCCATGTTTTTGTCTGCAAGGATGTGCACCTTATGTAGCGCCTCGAAAACGCCACACAGTTTGTTGGTTGTTTATAATTTTTTCTTATTCGTTATCTCCTGGTATTAGTTCTTGCAGAACGCTTCCACTGAAATTAATATTTTTTAGTTGTACTAGTTATAATCTTTGCCCGACTTGTCTTTTTAAATTAATGCTTCTAAGATTTGTTATTGCTTTTTTTAAATTGTTTGCTATTGATATGTTTCCTGTTTAAAATTACAATACTTTACTGTAGTTACTCGGCTTCGATCAACTGCAAATTGTATCTGTTAACAAAGGTTGTCTACTATTATATAGATCCTATCTATCCTCCTATCTATAAGTTTCCTATATAGATTATTTATGAATGGTATGACTACATTCTATGTTACTCTTAATTAAACATATTTTTTATTGATACTAATAATAAATCCGTTAATAAATAAAAGAAAATGGTTTGATTTATTAGTTGAGGATGACTAATCTGTACTACTGCCATTTTACACTGTTGACGAGTTTATGATGAATCGCTGGGGCAATTAAGAGCACAAAAAATTCACAAAATCGTATTGCCGGATCTGAAAACTGTAATAGAGATGTTTTGAATGGGTCATTGTCAGCGAGAATGGTTAGGTTAGATTAAGGACGGTTGTAATACAATGTTTATATTGTTTTTTTCACAATAAACGATATTATTATTATTAACTTTATTTCAGGGGGTTTATCATTTTTCTGCAATACACTGTCTGGCTACTGTTTCTTTGAGGCATAAGATCTATGTATGTTTGAGAAAACTGTAATCAAATAGGATTTAATAAATAACTTGTTGTTAATAATGATATACGGTATACAATACAATGAAATTAAAAATATAACGGGATATATTACTTCATTTCTTTGCCGTACAGTATTATTAATGCCAAAAAGATGTCATTGAGGGGTGATAAGAAAAAGCTGAACTAGTTAAAAAATGTGATATATAATTTTATTTTTTATCATAGAAATATATGTGGTGTGCCTAAGCACAGGAGTTGGCGGGTCCTACGGACACGTAGGAGGTGGAGGTCTGGGTGTAAGCGTCCATAGAGGCGGTCTTCACTGAGAAGGACTTGGCCTTGTATGAGCTGCCGTCAATTCCCTTGACGTTGACTTCCTTGACGGAGGACTGAGCGCTGACCTTGTCCTGGCTGGTGGCAATGTTGGAGGATCCCCTAGCGTACTTGACGATGCCATCAGTGTAAGCCTCGTCTTCCTTGTTGGCTTCAGCAGTCTTGGCGTCAGAGTTGGAGGCGGCGTTCTTCACGCTGGCACTGTAGCTCTCTACAGGCACACCGACTCAGATACCGCCCATAATACACTTCAAAGAACGCGCAGCCTACAAGATTCTATGTACGTCCCGGATCAAAGTCGGATGGTCCAATTGGAGGGTTCATCGGAGGTAGGAACGAGGAGCCTAGAACGCACCATGAGACACTGGCAAGAACAGAGGCTGTTAGAGAGAGTAGGAAACATAAACAGGCTTATCAACTATAAGGCATCCATATATAACTTTGGTAAGTGGGCCACAACTGCAAGGTTAATGTATGTCAACGTCAACCTCTCTTATATGCTGGATAATTAAAAGAGGGCTGTATTATTTGCCCCCTCAAAAATAAATATCTTTTTCAGAGATTGCATATGGTTTTTTCATCATATATTATAAAGCAAGAGCATCCAGACATGGGATTAAAATAATAAAGTGTAGTATTTAAATATTAATTTATTGCAAATTTAAAAAGTCAGTGAAAACATTCCTCTAAGCGCAGGAGCTGGCGGGTCCTACGGACACGTAGGAGCTGGAGGTCTTGGTGTCAGCGTCCAGAGAGGCGGTCTTCACTGAGGAGGACTTGGCCTTGTATGAGCTGCCGTCAATTCCCTTGACGTTAACTTCCTTGACGGAGGACTGAGCGCTGTCCTTGTCCTGGCTGGTGGCAGTGTTGGAGGATCCCCTAGCGTACTTGACGATGCCATCAGTGTAAGCCTCGTCTTCCTTGTTGGCTTCAGCAGTCTTGGCGTCAGAGTTGGAGGCGGCGTTCTTCACGCTGGCGCTGTAGCTCTCTACAGGCACACCAACTCCAACGACCTGAATAATCATGTTTAATATCAGAAATGTATTGTTGTAATACATGTTCCGTTAAGCTTTGATGAATTTGGCGAGTAAATAAAATACAAATAAGAGAAATAGCACAGAAATTTGAAATACATTTTTGCGACACGAATTCAAAACAATGTTTTTAGAAGAAATATATAAAGCCAACATATTGTCGTTCATGAGAGGTTTTCTATTTTCACATCGAATACTACCACAAATAATACAGTGTTTGTAGTCAATTTTTAATTTGAAAAGAAAAGTAGATGAAATGAGTTAATTTATACATTGATCAGCATTTTAAACGCGCCTACAGTCAATTGCCAAACACGCGAATATATCATTTTTAGAATATATTTTCGTGATAAAAGCTCATTATTTTATGTATTTTTAGATACGTGCGATTGTCATTTTAAAACGATAACAAAAAGTCTATGTTTTACTCAATGACAAAACAAAGAGTGGGATAATGTTTATAAGAATTTTAGTAGTTTTTCTATAAACAAAACTTGAAATAAATGTTTACTAAACTATTAAAAATACAAAAATAAAGGTAAATACTTACTGTTTTAGCACATCCAGCAGAGATGGTGGGTACCAACTGAAACATAACATGGCGGGAAAATAAATACAAACATGTTTGAACAACTACCCACAATCGGCTTTAGTATGTAAAGAATCCGTTAGGTCTCAACAGTACATCTAATTATTAATAACATCATCACTCGTGGAATACAATGAAATTTGCTTAAAGTTATGTTTACTACAATTAGATATGGCCGAGACGTAGTAGAATGCTTTGAAAATAAGTGAAAGTGTTCTGAATAAATATTAATTGATTAACTTATGCTTTATAGGATACCTATCTCGCTTTGTTACTTAGATTTGTTGACTATCCACTTTCTTCCCTATACTCTTCATTCGTTTTATTCTTAGGCGATCCTTCTCTGCTGAGATATGAACACGAACTGAATAAGAATATTCACCAGCAATCTTCTCTTGCTGATCGTAAATGGATAGTAAATCTGAAATATTTCTAAAATATGGCTGGAGAAATAGTAGGTTGCTGTTTTAAAAAATTCATACTTAAGCCTACAAAATTGATAAAACACGCACATTACGAGAATGCCTCAAATCTATTTAACTTTTTCAACCACCTGACGTAATTTAAAAGCTAACGTACAAAAAAATATATTGAACCTGATGTATGTTTTTTTTTCTAAATATTAGTGTTTATAGAGGTAAATTTTTAAAGTTTATAAAAGTGTTATGCCATATAAAAAATAAACCTACTAATTAATTATAGTAACTCACGATGGCGAGGGCGACAATGGCAAGGGAAGCAACGGCTACGGAGGTCCTCATGATGAGACAGAGACAGTACAGTACAGTCAGTGACTTACCATGATTTTCTCGGCGGTTATATACTGGCTCTCTACATAGAACACCTGTTCATCACCGGTAAACAAACTTGACCGTCTTCCGCCTGCTTCATTAGTAAATTGCGATTTATAGTTTCTTAATTCGAAGTATAACCGTCTTAATTATGAGTATTGTGTATTTTTACCAAAATATTAAAAGACATGAATCTATAGAGGATGGTACTGTTCAAAAATCCTGATTTTTAGATTATATTAAAAACAATAATTAAGAGTAGTTTACTAAGGAAGAATCGTTTCTGAGGCTTAATATCCTGATTCAAAATTTTGATGTTGTCGTTAGCCGATTACCTACTTAATATCACGTGACATGTGATTAGAGGTCAACTTCTAATCCACCTATTATGTTCAAGACTCATGGAGCAATTGAAAAATATATAAAGGTAGTGGTTAATGTAAAATACTCCTGTTAATGTAAAAAAATCCAATATTTTTTAACAAGGCCTTTCGAAATCAAAGGTTTCATCGTCAGGCGACTCCACAAAAAAATCTTTCAATATTTGTATTACAAAATATATTAACATTCCATATGTTGTACATGCAAATACAACAATTTGGAAATATTTCAACCAGTATGACAAATTAGACATGACTACAGATAATTGTTTTAATAAATTGAGAACAAAGTAGAATGGATTTTTAATCGGTTCTTCTTAATTCTTAATTAGTCTTTATTTATTTATGTTTATGTAAAGTGATTCCCATGCATTTCCCATTCGTTTTGTTACCTCTTTTATTAATTTTAGATTTTTTTCGATAGTGTGTTCTGATTCAGTATCGCGCTTGGTTGTAGGAGATTTTTTAATTCTTCCATATTTCGTGTGTGATAATTCTACTCCTTCTCAATTTATAAAAAACCTAAACTGTAGTCATGTCTAATTCGTCATACTAGCTAAAATATTTCTAAATTGTTGTATTTGCATATTTACGTTATAGTATTTTAATATGAATGTAATACAAATAATGTAAATATTTTTTTATGAAGTCACCTAAACGCAGATGAAATCTTTGGTTTCGAAAGGTCTAGTCCGTCCAAAAAATTTATATTGGAAAAGCGTTGTATACTATAAGAATTATTTAACGATCATATGTACTATATACTAATATAACTACCAATATTATGTCTTCTCGAAAAAACAACAACAACATGCTGTGATTCCTGACGCTGTGGCATAGTTTGTTTACTTTATAGTTTATAGTTAAGTGTTAGGTTAGTTATCCACCTGAGTAAGAGACCAGATTACAGGTTTCGAAACGTAGTGTTACTGATTTCTTGTATCACTGAACAATTGTAAATGTTCCGACGAAATCCTACTTCCTTCACAACCCTTACATTGTCAAAAACAAACTGTAAACAAAGAATGATTTAATCGTTTAAGAAGAGAGTGACTAAAAGAATAAAATGATCTTGAACAAATAATAATATTGTAAAGCTGACCAGGACAATAAAGCAGCATTAAAGCATTGAATATGTTATAGGGCATCAAGAGATGCCAGGGTCCTAAGAAATATACAAGAACTCTAAATATTAACCGGAATAGATTAATTGGAAAATTACGTACTTTGCTGAATTGACTTCATCTGAAACCCCTGGAAAATATCAGAAAATATCTATAAAGTGGGATATGATGTCAGTAGTAATGAAAACATTTTATTCCTAATATCTCATTACGGTAACTAAAAAATTGAGATTATTGGAATGACAAATAAACGGTGAAGGTAGCAAAGTGATAATGAACTTGTTCAAGTCAGCAAAACATATACTATACAAGCTCGAATACGTTTTTTCAGCCGCGAAGTTATTAAATCAGTAGATAATTAAATAAATTATAGAGCGATATGTAGCAATGGCATTTCAATGCAGAAGTTTTTTTTGCCCTGCGAGCAATGATTCAACTAAGAAATATATCTCTTAAAACCGAGAATGTTTCCTTTTGAATACCGAAAATAAATTTTGTTTATTCATTGGCCAAAGTTACGATTCCTGCCAGTAACTTGTATAAAAGAACGTAGGCATGAAACAAGGGGCATACAACTGATATTTTCCCGTAGTGGACAGAAAGTAAAGCCCCATTTTGTTCCTTAAAATGTTCTTGGCTCTTTTCTTTGTTGAGAACGATCTTTCATCTGTACATGTCAGTAATATTGAATTATTTAAATAATAATAATAGTTCACAAAAAAGTAAATTGTATTGTAAAAAGTTAAATAAATGCAAATATTGTGGGAGGGAGGCGGATCCCTTGGACCCACATCACTGACTTCGTCCTTGCTTGTATACTTCATAGCATCCGTGAACAATAAAAATACAGATCACAAAACTTGGCGAATATATCACTGCTAGTTAATCACACACATAAAAATTAATATTTTACAGTCACAATTGCAATCTTCATTTAAAGAAAAATTTTAAAGTGCCTTTAAAAATATTTGTATTTATCTGGAGGGCTATAATAGATATATATATATATATATTTTGTAAAAAAGATATATTTATCTTGACCTTGGCTGCTGAGAAGTCACACAAGCTCGTCTGTAACAATAAATGATTTATGTGGTAGGTAAGATTCTACAGTCTCAGAGAAAACGTCGTAAGCTTGGATATCTTCATGCCTCTGGAAGGTACAGCAGATCATAATGAAGGTTAAGGAATTATATTTGCCACTTGTAGATTACACGATATTCCGATTATTCCTTATTACGTTTTTTACTTTGTTATTACTCTTTTGCTGTTTTTGTTACAGTTGCATATCTCTATTTATTGTTGATGCTCATGTATTATTGATAATTTTTAATGTTATTACTGCTGTACAAAATTATGCTGTGGCAATTAGTTTACTTTCAAACGGTAAGTTATTATACTTTCATTATATCATTACAACGTATCATTATATATACAGCTATGTAAATAACAACAATTAATTAATTAGTTATATGTTATTTTAAATAAAGTGACATGATTTGGCTGAGCCGACACAAATCAATTGGAATCCTGTGTCTTTTGGTCTTCATTATAGTTTAATGTCCAGTAAATACCTAAAGATTAGCTGTTTAGTAATTATTACAGTAATGTTGGCTTCTATGTTTCCAGAAAAGACGATCGAGATAACGCGTATAGAAAATGGATTGGAGTCGTTGGGCTCGGACGTTTTCAAGTCAAGGAATAAACGTTGGGTGTCCCTATGGGTGTTCCCAAGGTTTGCGTAGTGGCCCAATTTGTTTGAATTTGTACACGTTAGAGTTTCCCAGTCGTCTTCATTATTGCACTTCTCAGTTTTATTTGAGAACAATTGATTTTTATTTGAGCTGTACTTTTCATATGAGCAGGATATGTTGAGGAAGGATGTTGATAAAATTAACTGACTTAAGGTTGGGACACACATAACCGCACCGCGCCCGACATGTCAGTCGGCCGTATGCTGGCCATCATACGGTGAAAGAATTGCAGCGCAGTTTTCATCCTGCAAGTCCATACTTGTCCGCACCGACACCAGACCGTCGTGGCCGCACCGTGCCCGCACCGTCACCGATATGTGGAGTTTGAATTTTGACGGGCACGGTGCGGTCTACGAGCGGCATCATATGTTGTTTACTGTTGCTTTCTTCTTTTAAAACTATTTATGTAGTCTACACGTTCTATTTTATTGAATTATTTAGTATAGCCTACTAACTCTACATCCTGTGTTCGCGTACAAATCATATTTATTGATAAAAGTAGGCTATTACATTTTCTTACATTAGAGTAAACTAGTCATATTTTCTTATTGTGCATATTTTCTTATTACAACAAATTTGAAAAACCATGTTGTACATTAAGTGATTTTAAACAACTAAATTCGAACTATTAAAAAGTCTATAAACATTTTTCATTAATTAAAAAATAACAAGCATGTAATTATTTGAGCAAAAATCTATTTTTCTTTGATGTTTTGAAGTTACTTGATAAATTTATTCCGGTATTTTGTAAGAGTCATATTTAGAATGTCTCTATGACATTTTTATTTATTATTCTTTTCACTTCAATAAAGTAAAAATAAAAATATTTATTTTACAATAAGATTTTCAAACAAGAAAAACCCATGTTAAAATAAATAATAATAATACTAAATCATTGATTTCCCCATAATAACAAACTGAATATTACAAATAAATATTATTGCCAGTGCTTAGTAATATATAAGACTATGACATAACGTATTTACAATAGCAGTAAATAACAAATAAAAAAAAATGTTTTCTACTTACTTTATTTCTAATTTATGTACTTAGAGTAAATAAAATATAAAAAGTAGGTTTACATCCTTTTAGATTTTCTTTCTTTTCTTAAACCTAATAATTAGGCCAATAGATTTACAAAATAAGGAAATTTAGGTACCCATAAGAGGCTGTTCCTGTGTTGGGGATACTATATACAAAAAGGGTAAAAAATAAAAAATAGCGGAATCGAGCAAGAATGAAATGATAAAAATTATTATTGTAACTTATGTAGTAAATAATGTACTATTACGTTTCAAGGTTTAAATTTAGTAATAACTATTGTGCTGTATTAAACAAAAAGGATTTATGCATGATTTACAATTCAAATATTAGGCTTTACACATGTAGCATTAAATATTATATTATAAATAATTATTTTATAATGTTCTAACTTTAAATATTATTATAACTTAGCAGACAAGACTAATCGTACACTAATTTATTATCTTAAACATATACTCAATATCATTTTGACCAATCAACCATACTCTAATTTTTTTAGAAAATATATTTATGTTTTCTACTATTTTTGACTAATTCTCTGGCAACAAATTATTTGTCCTCGGAGCTATAAAAGAAATAATTTTGTAAAATTTGTTTTTTGTATGTTCTCCAGTATATATTTTTACAAATATTTACTATGTTTTACAAATTATTATAAACGGGCTTGCAACATGGCAAACTCTCTGGTATCACACTATAGCTCTTGGGTTTAATACAAAAAACACCAAATACACTGTTTATAGTGTAATTTGACCGAAATTCACTGCAATGAAACACAATGAACAAGAATTATACATTAAACATATAACCAAGATAATGATATTATTTACAAATTTTACACACTAGCTGATTGTAGAAAGCTTTACTGTAGCATTGAAATGTATCATTCACCACAGCTATTAATAAACATAACAACAATGAAATTAAACAATTTTCCTCAAGCAATACTTAATCTTCCAAATATTTTTTAAGTATCTGTCACTTTGAATTCAAAAGAAACATGCTCTAGTACAAACAGTGAGATTGTTGCGCTCGGACTGCATACGGACATGTGTGGCCTCACGGTAACCGAGCCGAGCCCGCACCGACAATCGGCCGACTCACGTGTCGGGCACGGTGCGGTTATGTGTGTCCCAACCTTTATGGAGTACGGTGTGAAGGCGGGGTGAGCCAATCATAAATCATTAGTTTTTAACATAACAACCGATACGAATAAATAACAACTCTTTTAGCGGATTTCAGTTTACATAACCGTTTTACAAATAAACTAATGTCAATAAAATCCAAACTGAGTACCTGTATTTAAATTAAAATGAATACATCACTTCCAGCAGTAGGCTATATAAAGTTTGAATATGTTTCTAAGTATCTTATAAGTAAATCCCTTAATGAAGGATGTATGTTTCTTGTACTTCTGGGGTTCAAAGTAGTTTACAAGAACGCTTTCTTTGTTGTCTCTAGTTTTACATGCGGAATGTCCTGCATGTCATCCGTTCGTTTCGACAGTTTGCTCTTCAGATAAAAACCTTCACCGTTTCCAATATCTTATGTATCAATGACACAAAAAGCTTACAAAATTCCCTCACCGATACCAAACTGGCTGCCTTTCTATTGTAAGGAATGTGATCAAATTTTCTCAGATTAAATATTAACCTTACCGAATAGCGTTCCGTCCGCGTAAGGATCATACAAAGCTCCTGAGTGAAACTATTTCCAAACGCAGGAAGAGCGTAATTGATCGTTTAAAATACCAAGGAATTAATCATGTGCAGCTTCGATAACACGGGAATTAAAGTTCTAAAACTATTAAACTTTCTTAATTTATTTATTGCACATTGAGAAATATATTCAACAAACCTAAAAAATTAACTCAGGGTCAGTTGTGACCCCTAAGGCTTTTACAAATTTTCGGTGTTTACTTTAAACAATACAGACCGCCTGCAGTCATTTCATTCTTAATAGGTGATGAGGAAAAATGAACATTTATCCGCATTTAATCTAAGCCATATCCATCCAACCAGCTTTTTATCTTAAGCAAGTTGATATTAATACGTTGCAGAGTTTTATTGTCACCTGAAGGAGAGTACGTCGAAAGAAGTAGAGTATCGCCTGCAACGAGTAAAGCTAACACCATGAAAATTCATTTTCAAGATTAGCGGTATGTAAGATGAATATAATTGGACCCAGGCACGAACCTTGGGGGACACCCGTAGCTTTACAAAACACATTCGAGTAACGTTCATTTATTTTATTCATCATTTTAGATAAAAACTAAACCAATTAATGACCGTATCAGCAAACTTTATAAAATGATAATTTAGTTTGCAATAATTAAATGAAACAAGACGCATGAAAGAAGCCCAGAGTCACATAGTACGAGTAAAGAGAACACCGTGAAAATTCATTTTTAAGGTCAGCGGGGTGATGAATATAATTATTGGTCCCAGGCACGAACCTTGGGGGACACCCATAGCTTGAGAAAGTACACTCGAGTAATTTTATTTTATTTAATTCTTTTATTTTAGTCACCCGTTTAAATAAAATCTAAATCAATTAATGATCGTATCAGCAAACTAATACAATTTTATTTAGCTTGCAATAATTCACTGAATCAAACGCATGAAAGAAGCTTAATGTCTCTAGGATACTCCCATGGCTTTTTTTCTCTTTTCATATACAGCTCGTTCGTAATGTTTAATAAGGACCGATGTAGAGCTTAAAAACTTTCTAAAACCAGATTGATTTTGGGGGAGAGTGTTTACGGAATTAATAAAGGCCGCTAATTGATCAACTACCAGTTTCTCGATAGTTTTAGAAAAGGATTATAAACTGATATAAGCCTATAATGGTATACCAAGTGAGGGTTTTTTTGGGAGGGGGGGGTAAGGATGTAATGATACTATGCTTCTAAGTTGTAGGAAAACAGCTGATTTATCAATAATTCCGGCACATAAAGGATTGGCATCAACACAAATTGATCTCTGTTCTGATTTTCTCAATCAGGGACGTAGTCTTCTGTTACGTTTGCACTGGTTTATTACTCACTGCGTTAGAGTATCCATTCTGTCAAAGAACCGATTCTGCTTTATCAATCACCGAATCTTCATCCACACAAATCATATGTAATAACATGCCCAAGATCGAACTCGAAGTTGCTTATATAATGACGAAGATTTATACAAAATTGCAGAAGTTATATAAATTTTCCAGTCATTCAAATCTCTAGATAGGTTCGTTCTTGAGATATAGTGCGGACAGACAGACATAAGTTATATAAATTTTCCAGTCATTAAAATCTCTAGATAGGATCGTTCTTGAGATATAGTGCGGACAGACAGACATAAGTTATATAAATTTTCCAGTCATTAAAATCTCTAGATAGGATCGTTCTTGAGATATAGTGCGGACAGACAGACATAAGTTATATAAATTTTCCAGTCATTAAAATCTCTAGATAGGATCGTTCTTGAGATATAGTGCGGACAGACAGACAGATAAGTTATATAAATTTTCCAGTCATTCGAGTAATAAATTTTGCTAACGTTCAGCCAACGAACTATTAGGTAAACAATATTAGTTTTCCCTATAAAATAATCAAAATCTTTTCATATACATCATATTAACCTCAGTACCACTTGACCTATACTTCCATTTAAATTTTTTTCAAACGAACTCTCGAGAGCAGTTACCCTTAGGTAGGCTATGACAGTAACGTAAAACCCATACCATCGTGAAGAAATTCATGTATGTTGGCTTGTTGAATATGAAAACATAAGCTAGAACGGTTCTCCAAATATAGCTATATTTCGACCTCTCCGTGAATTTCTACATAGGAAAAATCAAGTTCGATAATGGTGCATGTCCGTCCGTGGGATTTGGCTGAGCATTAACAAAGACTATCAATGAATGGGATCAGGATAAAGAGTAATTGATCTATAGACTTAGAATTTTGCATGACATTTCATTACTTCATAAGTTTCATGATAGTACACGTTCCTCATTTTAATCTTAGCGCAGACTGTTGCACGAAAGCCTACGTGATTTAGCGTACGACTACTTTGTTATAAAAACACAATAAAGGCACCGATTTAAACTCTGAAAACAATAAAACTATATTACCGTATCATTGAGTTTAGTGCAATACGATGAAATGTCCTATTCGTTCTTAAGAGAGAAATGAATTGTACAACGCTCTATCGCTATATAATTTTTATGAACACAGACAGGTCCATGTTGCTGAGAAGATTGGAAAAAAAACGGAGTTTTAATTTAAGAAATTTAAGACACAAAGAAGAGTAAAATTTTGTTCGAAATGTTATATTTATTTGGGTCGAAAAGAGGTAGAAATGTCTCATTAATATTATCATAACACTTTACCATAATAACTCATCAACTCTAAAGTTTTTTATACATTTATTTTTTATCACATTAATTTCTTAATTTCATTAATTTTAGAAATTTCTTAATTTACTGTAGTAATTAATATTTCCAAACCACTATAAATTCAATATAGTGTGTAGTGTTTGAACAAGTATTTTACCAATAATTCAGTTAAAATTGTCATAACTTTTTTCATATGGTTAATTACCACATTTCATTTCACCAGGTTTCTGCAAACCATTTATGCACCATTTAGGTAAAATTTCAATTAATTATGATTTCAAAATTATAAATTTAATTTCCCTCATCAACTATAGTGCTTTGAAGTGACTAGACGAGAGACGAACTGTGATTCACCAGTGCCATATACTGTCCTCCTTACTGAAATAATTAATTATTTTATATTTTACCATTTCTTGAGTCCTCTATTCCTCATAGCTACCACGAAGGAATACAGAAGAAGTTAGTGTTAGCTAATTTTGGGCAAAAAAATATAGATGTCTTATTTTACCTGGCGAAGTTAGGGCTAAGAAGCCCTTTCAAAACATTAAACCTGGGGACCAACAGCTTAAAGGTGACATGGTGATGTGGGTACCATTCCTATTTAATTATCCCCCAATTCTTACCCATTGAACTCCTGTTTTCCCAACCACGACACGCCTACAGTATTTGAATTCCCTTTTTTAAGCACGAAGCCTTTCCTGTAGTACAGACACCAGTGGTGAGACAGACTTTGTATTTGCCAACATTTTGAATTTTGAACTTTAAAATCGCAAAGAAGAATATTACGAAATTACTTAAAGAGAATATTGCACCTTCCTTAAAATTCAAGAACTTTCCAATTTTAATTCAACTTATCAACAAGAACTAAAATTTACTTATTTTTTAAAAATATTTTGATTAATTTAAAATACTTAACAATACATTGGACTTATAATTTATTTGACTATGCATGCTATAAATAGACCCTCTATCCAGTATTTAGTGAGCGAGTACGATAAACTATTTCGGAAGACTTTTGCTCTATCGAAATGTAATCACATATATTTCAAAAATAAATAAATATGTGACCCTTTTATTGTGTATACCCCCATTTTAAATTTAAAACTGTTAAGCCTTTTCGATTTCTGTATTTTTCACTTAATAAATAGTCCATGTCGTTTGTTAACTTTACTCATAGTTTAAATTACTATCAAGGAACCTGTGTAGCCTACGTCTTAAGTTAATAAAAATCTAAGTAACAAAACTATATAGGTATCCTATAAAGTATAGTAAGTGAATCAATCAATATTTATTCAGAACAATTTCACTTATTTTCAAGGCATTCTACTACGTCTCGGCCAAATCTAATTTAGGAAAAACACAACTCTAAGCAAAGTTCATTGTCTTCCACGAATGATGATGCTATTAATCAGATGTACTGATGAGACCTAATGGATCTCGGTAAGGAGTTCCTGGTGATGAACAGGTGTTACATTTAGAGCGATGTAGTATATAATCGCCACGACAATCATGGCAAGTCACTGACTGTACTGTACTGTCACTGTCTCATCATGAGGACCTCCGTAGCCGTTGCTTCCCTTGCCATCGTTGCCCTCGCCATCGTGAGTTACTTGTTTAGTAATAATTCCAATGTACAAAAATATTAAAATAGTAAAATAATCTGGTTTTTATATTTTGATAGTAACGTTCAATAATGATTCAGTAACGGAAAGTTCCCACACAAAGTTCAATTTTAAAAGCAAGAGTTTTCTAGAATAACTTAATTTAAAACAAGTGGAATAGTAAAATATTTGTTGTACGTTACATACTAAAACCGATTGTGGGTATTTGTTCAAATCAAACATGTTTGTACTATTGATATTTTACTTGTTACATGTAATATTCCTATGCAATATTAAAAAGTATTGGTCAACTGTGCAGTAATGTAGCCAGGAAAAAGTTTTGGGGGGAGGTTCAGACAACTTACATTTTCCCGTAATGAACAATGAGTAAGGCCCTATTTTTTCCCTAAAACGTTCTTGACCCTTTTTATTTATATTGTGTGTGTTAAGAACGATCTTTCAGCAGTACATGTAATAATGAATTATATAAATAAGAATAACTGTTTTTAAAATATTTATTGAAAAAAATTAAAAATGTTTGGGGGGGATCGAACCCCTTGGACCCCCTTGCTGCTGACTACGTTCTGGTAACTGCATATATATTGCTCCTAATATTTTAAAAGTATATTTAAAACAAATCCGTAATCCAGTTGTTATTTAAATGTCTATATTAAATAGTGCATACGTTTAAACTAAGAGGGTACCTTTTAAGCAAAATGTACATGTCCATTAATAAGTTGAAACACTCGTACTAAAATCTTTGCAAACATTTCTGTCATTGATTTATTTCTAAAGACGAAAAAACAATATAGTTATTGAGTTGATATTCATCACTTAACTGGGTAGATTGTTAATTATTTATACAACTCTAGTTTTCTGTCCTTATTTTTTCAGTGTATCTAAGTATGTTTAAATGTATAATTTATGATTTTCGATTAATAACACTTATTCTTGTATATATTTTTTAGAAAACCCTACTCATATATTTGTATATTTATAATATTCGTTATATAAACAAAAAAGGAAACATTTACAACCGATACAAAAGTGGTTAATCATAGCTAGATTTCAATATTAGTCAAATACACTTCAATCATTCCTTATCAATGATTGAAGTGTATTTGAAAAACATGGAAGATAATAAAATTAAATCCATGTGTATTTTTGTGTAATTTTTAAATTCAGCGGTATAAATCCTAAGGATTCGTCAGTATTTTATTGCAGACGATTTCATACTATGTTTGATAGAAAACTATAATTAAATGCATTAAAAACGTTGGGTTTGAATGTAAGAGTAGTTTTTTTTAACTAATTCAGTACAATAAAAGAACTGGATTTCCTGACATGCATAATATTGTAATCATTACTTCATTGAGAACATTTTAGTATTTTATAAGAGTAGATACATTTAATTTTATGAACTTGTGTAATTTATTTTCCTGCCATGATATGTTTCAGTTGGTCCCCACCATCTCTGCTGGATGTGCTAAAACAGTAAGTGTTTATCTTTATTTTTGTATTTTTAATAGTTTAGTAAAAATTTATTTCAAGCTTTTTTCATAGAAAAACTACTAAAAATTTTATAAACACTATCCCACTCTTTGTTTTGTCATTGAGTAAAACATATGTTTGTGAATTATGGTTTTAAAATGACAACCGCACGTATCTACTAATTCATAAAATTGTGAGCTTTTATCACGAAAATGCATTACTAAACAGATATTTTTTACATGTTTGGCTATTGACTATAGACGCTTTTTAAATGCTAATTAATGTAAAAATGAACACATTTTATCGAACTTTTCATTTAAAGTTCAAAATTGGCTAGAAACACTGTATTATTTTTGGTAATATTGAATGTGAAAATAGAAAACCTCTCATGAACGACACTATATGTTGGCTTTATATGTTTCTCCTAAAAATATTGTTTTGTATTCGTGTCGCACAAACGTATTTTATATACTTATTTGTAATATTTATCTTATCTGTACGTTATTTACTGTTAAAATTCATCAAAACTTTACAGAATGTTTTTTCACACTTTTAACTATTTATGTTTCTACATTACATTGATACATTTCTAATCTTAAACATGATTATTCAGGTTGTAGGAGTCGGTGTGCCTGTAGAGAGCTACAGCGCCAGCGTGAAGAACGCCGCCTCCAACTCTGACGCCAAGACTGCTGAAGCCAACAAGGAAGATGAGGCTTACACTGATGGCATCGTCAAGTACGCTAGGGGATCCTCCAACACTGCCACCAGCCAGGACAAGGACAGCGCTCAGTCCTCCGTCAAGGAAGTCAACGTCAAGGGAATTGACGGCAGCTCATACAAGGCCAAGTCCTCCTCAGTGAAGACCGCCTCTCTGGACGCTGACACCAAGACCTCCAGCTCCTACGTGTCCGTAGGACCCGCCAGCTCCTGCGCTTAGAGGAATGTTTTCACTGACTTTTTAAATTTCCAATAAATTAATGTTTAAATACTACACTTTTTTATTTTAATCCCATGTTTGGATGCTCTTGCAATATAATATGTGATTCAAAAACCGTATAGCCTACAATCTCTGGAAAAAGATATAGGTAAAGTACGATTTGGTTTTTGAGGTTGCAAACTAGCACTAGCACCCACAATACAGCCCTCTTTTAATTATCCAGCATATAAGAGAGGTTGACGTTGACATACATTACCCTTGCATTTCCGGCCCATCTACCAAAGTTATATATGGATGCCTTATAGTTGATAAGCCTGTTTCTGTTTCCTACTCTCTCTAACAGCCTCTGTTCTTGCCAGTGTCTCATGGTGCGTTCTAGGCTCCTCGTTCCTACCTCCGATGAACCCTCCAATTGGACCATCCGACTTTGATCCGGGACGTACATAGAATCTTGTCGCCTGCGCGTTCTTGGAAGTGTATTATGGGCGGTATCTGAGTTGGTGTGCCTGTAGAGAACTACAGTGCCAGCGTGAAGAACGCCGCTTCCAACTCTGACGCCAAGACTGCTGAAGCCAACAAGGAAGACGAGGCTTACACTGATGGCATCGTCAAGTACGCTAGGGGATCCTCCAACACTGCCACCAGCCAGGACAAGGACAGCGCTCAGTCCTCCGTCAAGGAAGTCAACGCCAAGTGAATTGACGGCAGCTCATACAAGGCCAAGTCCTCCTCAGTGAAGACCGTCAGTCTGGACGCTGACACCCAGACCTCCTGCCCTTACGTGTCCGTAGGACCCGCAAACTCCTGCGCTTAAGGTAAAATAAAATTATATATCACATTTTTTTTATTTTAACCAGTTCATCTTTTTCACCCCTTAATCAAAATTTTTTGGCATTAATAATAGTGTACGGCTAAGAAATGAAGTAATAAATTCCATTTTATTTTTAATATTATTTTTTTGTATACCGTATATCATTGTTAACAACAAGTTATTTAAGAAACCATATTTGATTACAGTTTGAGAAATACATACATATTGTGTCACAAAGTACCGGTAGCCAGAATGTGATTTGCAAAAAATGATAAACCCCCTAATATAAATATGACAATAATAATAATATCGTTTGTTGTGAAAAGACAATATTAACATTGTATCACAACCGTCCTTAATATAACCTAACCATTCTCGCTGACAATGACCCCTTCAAAATACATGAACTTATTTAACCTTCTCTCTTACAGTTTACAGGTCTGGCAATACGATTTTGTGAATTTTTGTGCACTTAATTGCTCCTGGTATCAATAAAAAGTATGTGTAATTGAGAGTATAATATACAATGTAGTCATACCATTCATAAATAATCTATATAGGAAACTTATTATAAGTAGACAACCTTTGTTAACAAATACAATTTGCAGTTGATCGAAGCCGAGTAACCACAGTAAAGTATTGTGGTTTACTGTTTTACAGGTTTACCGTCGCAGTAGCAACTTCACTTACCCTTTTAAAGCCTGGAGATCTCAGAACGGTAAGCACTAGACGTAGGTCTTGATTGTTGCTTAAACGCTGATCTGGAATGGCTCCTCTGTGAATAGTGATGTTTTGGTGTTATTGTTTCTAATTCATTATTCATTTTGTAAAGGTTCAGTTTTATACCCCGTTTTTTTGTTTTTAAATGAGAAAACGTTTATTTTTACAAGTAGATGTGTCGATTTATTTTCGTCGATAGTCGTCGTCGTCGTAGTCATTCCATTAGAAGGAGTTGATTTGAGGTTAGGGAACCTGTCTACTTGGGGCAGTGCAGTTAGCCGGAGCTCCGATGTGGCCGCTGCAGCGTCTGCCGACGACTGACGAAAACGAGTTTCTGCGCATGACCGGCTGGCGGTCTACTTATACAGCCGACCCGACAAGAGAAGGGGAGTTTGCTTGCTGACGTCGTTGTGTGAAATCGAGTCGAGGAGAGGAGCCCGGTATCAGAGAATACGCAGTCACCATAAACCATCTATTTGGTGAGTCACCACGTTTTTCAATCATTTAGAAAATTGAATAAGAATACGAATATCGAAGGTTAAATATCAAAATTCATACTAATTGGTTAACATTGAATTCTACAGAATCTTTGAGTAATCAATAACTCGGTGCGTAGGATAGGTTAAGAACAGTGTATAGGTTATCGCGTTTAGTGATAGTAGTGTATCTATTAAATATAGGTTCTACTACCCATCACTACCATTCCTAGTTTGCAAACGGATATTTTGCATCCTATAAGCCGCATAGGTTTGTGATCCTATTTCTAAAATTAATAATTCGGTGCGTAGGATACGTTAAGACCAGCTTATAGGTTATCGCGGTTAATGATAGTAGTGTTCTATTAAATATAGGTTCTACTACTTATCACTACCTTTCCTAGTTTGCAAACGTATATTTTGCATCCTATAAGCCGAATAAGCTTGGTATCCTATTCCTAAAATTGACAATTCGTTGCGTAGGACAGATTAGGTGCAGCTAATAGTTTATCGTAGTTAGTGACATGTTTCTTTCAGGTTAACTTTATATGATAACGTTTAGATTATTAGTATAAAGAAGGAATTTGTTCGGTTTGATATATTTAATATTTTATTTTGATATTTATAAAGTCACATCATAACCTCAGCGTACCACAGCACAACAAAAGACACTGAAGAAACTAGCAGACGATACAGGGACCGGTTCGAGTCAACGGCTGTGGAATAGAAGATCTCGCGAACCACCGATATTAAGAATCTGTTTTTTCTCTCACGCACAAATAATTGCTGATTAGTCGTCGTTACGATAGAATTAAACTCTAAACATCATATTTTAGAACGGGGCATTAACCGTTCTAATTAACAATTATTTACGTAAAATCGCGAAATATAGAACAGAAAACGGTGATGATATCGTTCAATTTAAGAGTTTGAATGACTGAATTCGCTCTGAACGACAGTCTGAGTTTTTCTGTTCATTTACGTTTAACCTTGCTTATAATCTCGATCTCTACCAGCGTACGGTGAGGGTGCGGGTAAGATAAAAATATAAGGCGATACCACAACCCTGGAATAGAACCCAGCACGACTGCAACTATCAGGGCAGACGATATACATCGAAACACTTCACAAAAAGTATCTGCAAACTAGTTTCTCTTTCAAACACATCCTGGAACAAGAATTTCAGTATAAATTGTGAAACATCTTGCCAATTCAAATTGAATATATGGAGTTCTATGAAAGGCGGAGGAGACTTTACATTTTCAGATTTCTCCATGACACATATAAAGGAATTAATAGAATATTGAAGTATAATATGAAAAAGGTAATATTAAATTATACATATGAATTCCTGCCACTAAATATTTAACTACACGACAAAACTCTTTGTATTTTGAGCTACATCATATTAATATTAGTATTGTTGATTTTTAATACAGTCACAGCAGAAGACTTAACAAACCAAATACTTAGTTCTTGTGGTTTACAGTAAATAACTGAAACAAAAAGTGTTTTGGACATCGAATTACTGTCTTCGTGCTTAGGTGTCATTAATCGGAGACATAGATTTAAGCAGAGGTGACATAGGCGCGCGCCTAGGGGTCCGCACCACAATTACAATTACTAAATAATGTCACTGGTCATGTTTTTACTATCGTATACAGTACGTTGATTTTTGTATATTTGACTTCATCAACCAACATATACCAGACTCTTAACCCTTTGACTAGTATTCCTGCAACGTATGCGAGAGCGCGCCGCGTGCCGCTTGCGGTAATCCCGATACCCGTGCGGGAACCGCTAAGGCGCTTAACAGTATTCACGCTACTGTTTCGTGATGAATAACCTTCGGTCTGAATGCGTCTGCGATCTAGCGGAATAGATTAAAAACACTTTTAGTAGTTTCCATCGTTCCCGCTAGATTGCAGGTACATTTACGTCTATTTCTATTCATCTGTCATTTACCCACCTAAATAATGTTCAGTCAGCTGTTTCATGTAACCAGTTGGTTATAATTCTATTGTTTACAAACAATTGTTTACATTTACTTACTTGTAATCAAACTTGTACCTTAGTTGTTACAATATTTATTAAACATTACTGATAATATTTGATTTTATATCCATATTTTGTAAATAGAAAAACGTTTGTGCATAGTTATAATAATTTCTTCATAAATACAAAACAACTTCAAAAATGTAAAATTACCTAAAATATATAAATACCTTATTTTTTATGTAATAAACGCAAAACACTAAAAAATAAATAAATAAATAAGTAAAAAAAATTATGGTTGCCTGTAAAGTCGGTTTTACGGGCGAAGATTTTACGTGACAACGTCTTTTTCTCGGTAGAATATTTATTGATATGAATATTATTAAATTGTACAATAGGAACAAGGAATTGAATGAAAATAAGAATTCCACAAATTTTAACTATAGAAATATATTTTGTTTACTAAAACATTGTACATAATTTGAAATTAATTAAAATTTGTTATTGTAAATGGTAAAGTTGAATAAAACATTTACTAAAATTGGAATTTGAAATTCTTGCTAAACACAGTTAAATTCTAACTCCGCGCGTGTTTGACTAGCAATACGCGCTGTTTCTTCTCAATCGACTGAATTACGATTGATTGCAGAGTGATTTAAACTAATAATTTACTTAACACTATCAACATTTGTCAATAGTATGACATAACCTATAAACTCAGTTTCTCAACTTTTGTGTCAATCTAACAATTAATCAATCAATCATAGTTTACGATAATGAAATATCAGTGTACAATTATTTACCTTTATTGTTGTAGTTGTTGTAAATGACGAATCTAAGCACTCCACATTTTCACGAATAAACATAGTTATCTGCTTTATCCCGTGCGGCGGAACTACAGTTATCTGCTTTATCCCGTGCGGATCCCGTGCGGCGGACCCACTGGACGGGCATCGTAACGTTACCGGGCGTTACACTTTTTCATGAGTGACTCCGAGCCGCAACCTAATTTAAGACGTTGTCACGTCAAAACCCCAATTTTTAGGACAATTTTACATATGAAAAAACCCACCAGTCAAAGGGTTAAGGACGTCAATAACACGGTGATCAAGTCGGGCTGATGCTACCAAAGCTCAAGAATGAGAGGGGGGGGGGTTGCAGCAATGAGTTACGTGGTTACTGATGACAGTATTGGTGGTAAATGAAGCCTATAATGGCGCTGGTAGGACTCAGCTGTTTGGCAGAGCGATAAACGCGTTTGCCGAAGTTTTGACGCTTCTTGGCTGATGCCAGACTCACAGTCGCTAGAGTCAATAATTACAACGTTTGGTCACTAAGAATTTAAAAACAACTGTCACGTGCTAAACAAATCAAGTGGATCCCCGCTTCATGTTTTGCAACACCGTTAAACACAGTGGTTAGAAACACAATGGACACTGTAAAGTGATGGTTCTAGTTGGCCGTAAAAAATTGAGTTTCAAAACGTTATCTTCATATCTCGAAATAAATATTTCTACTTTGGTCTCTTTGTGTGATATAACACAATATTTGACAGTTTATTTTCTTAATATTGTGAACAATAATTAAACACCATCGTGCTTTCAAAACGAAACCTGTTAATTGTTGAATCATTACGTAAGGCAAATTTTTTTAGCCCTTCAATATTTTTTTGTTTATTGTCGATTTAACAATCACTGCTTTGCCATTCGCACTGTGAGACATTTTAATATGTAGAGTACGATAAGCGGACCCGGTTTTTTATATCGAAATTATCGAACGATATTATACCCAACGATATAATCAACCAATAGTAATTAATTTGAACAACAGCTAAATCATCTGCACCAACTGTACACACATTTTCATTTTATAAACACAATTTTTTCTACAAGTAACTTCTTTTAAAATAAAAAAGATAGTTAATTTTAGAAAACTATACAAAATAACACTAAAAAATTATGTACTGTGCCTTTCCCAGTTTCAAGATTTTTGTTTTGTTATTACTTTTCCTTTTTGATTTTAATGTAATTTTTCCTAACATCTTCAATTTTATCGTTTGCTATGATTCCTTTATTATTTATGATATTACGTAATTGTTTAAACTATTTCTTTTAATTTTGATACATGTGACTTTAATTTAGTATTTTAGATACGTTGTTATCGATTAATAGTTCTATTATTCGATATAATATAAAGTATCGGTGGTTGTAATAAGCGATATAAAAACCGAGTCCGCTTATCGTACTCTGCCCCATTTAATGATAATCAATCATTGTGTCTCTCAGCTCACTTTCGGTTACTTCACTACCACTTTCTTTCACAGGTTCAATAAACGGTGTAAACTCATCGGTTATGAATTATACATGAACTTAAATACAGAGAATACGAACTGCAATCGAAGTAGGCCTATTATTTACAAAATAAAGATTATTTGATTATCTATCTACGCCGTAGAATAAAGATTATATGCGCCTTTTCATACACATTGTATGACAAAATAAGTTTTAGCGATTAGTACTCTGCGTATTGTCGATTAACTCTTGTTCGTATATAGATATGCTACAATATAAAATCATAAACATAAAAGTCAAATCTATATATATATATTATTATTATGTTATTAACTCCACTTATAGGGTTATCTATTTATATTAATGTAATGAAAATAACTAAAACCCTTTAAATAATCTGAAAAATAAGACAAATCCAATTTTTGAAAAAATTAAAATATTAAATACAGATTACTAATAAGAAAATTACAACTGTGTCATTTAAATTTAACATATGTTTAAAAGGTCCACATGTGTATATCTAATTGTTTATTATTTATTTATTTAGAGGTTAATGTACACTGAAGATGGTTAAAAACCGAAACACGTGTATGTAATAAAAAGTTTTAATTTAAAGGGTTTTAGTTATTTTCATTACATTAATATATATATATATATATATATATATATATATATATATATGTGTGTGTGTGTGTGTGTGTGTGTGTGTGTGTGTGTTTGTGTGTTGGTCCTTTATAGAATCGTAAACTATTTGACCGATCATTACGAAAATTTGTATGTATATGTATTTTTCCACGAAGAAGGTTTCAATGCTATGTCTATTTGATGTAACTCGCCTCTAGGTGGCGTTGCCAAAGATAATAGTTTTCAAAGCGCCTGCACACTATAAACTGCAATTACGAGACATTTACGAATATTTAATAGCCAAACACTATTTGAAGGCGCTAAGTTATGATGTATATTTGTCTTGAAGATAAATTTCTGGTTGAACTTAAAGCTTGAGTGTTAGACCACTTTATAATAAAACACATGTACGTGTACAATGGCTATAAACATAAACAGATTTTTTTGATCGTGGCAACAAAGCAAACTCTACATCGGCGTTGGAAATATAATTTACTTGAGCCAGAAGTGCACATACACGGGTAACGCTTACGAAAAGCGTGCGAAGCCACGGGAAACAACTAGTATTGTATATAAAATCATAAAATTTTCATACTTTAACTAACTGTCTTCAATTTTTTCATCTACGGTTATTAGTCAAACGATAATAACGCTCATACAATAAAGAGCTCGCCTCGCCACTTCCGGTATCCTTCGTAACGGGCACAGTCCGTCTAAGTCTATGCGAGATGTAAATTGAAGGACGGGGGTCGCCCGCTTTTAATCCCAGATTGATTAAGCGAATGGCCTATTTCATCAATATAATATAAAGGATGGTTTTTTGACATTGACGATGATTGAAGGTTATTTTTGACGATGGAAGGATTGTAAAGGAAACAGGATTTTTCCGGACATTTGCCATCGTTCAGTGAAACAAGACATCAGTAACACTACGTTTCGAGATCTGCAATCTGATCTCTTCTTCAGGTAAAGAACTAACCTAATACATAATTACAAACTAGGTTAAAATGAACTACTCTTACCAAAGCGTTGTGGTACGCCTAAGTCAGGAATCACAACCTACATGTTGTTTGTCAACTTCACTAACTCTATAAACATGCACTTAATAAAAAAAACTATACAAAACACTAATCATTAAAACTGAACTACGTGATTCCTGACTTAGGCGTGCCACAACGCTTTGGTAAGATTAGTTTATTTTAACCTAGTTTGTAATTTGTATTAGGTTAGTTCTTTACCTGAAGAAGAGATCAGATTGCAGATCTCGAAACGTAGTGTTACTGATTCCTTGTTTCACTGAACGATGGCAAATGTCCGGAAAAATCCTGTTTCCTTTACATTGCCGATGAGTTCGAAGCTCATTCAATTATTTACAAAAATTGTCTATAAAAATTAATGGAGAAGCTTAAAGTGCTAATATTAATAAAATCAATTATGCACATGTACTTTTCAATTGTAAGAGCTTTATTTATTGTGATCTGTATAGCTTTATATAGAATCAGTAAGAAAGTACGAAGTTTCAGTAAAATGTAATTTTTATGTATTAGGGCTTCAAAAAATAATTTAAATTGTAGTGGGAGTGTATTGATCCATAGAAGCATGAATACACTTTAAAAATTAATCAACAGTTTGTTAGACATTGACATTCTTTGGGCCAAATTGATAATAAGCCTAATAATAAAAGGCTGGAGAGAGATATCATACTACATATTATGGACTCCGGGTATATATTTTACATTAAAATATCGAGTTCAAAAATTGAAAAATATGTTTTTCTAAAGCAGAAAACTAGTAATTTGAGCTGGTTTTTAATTGGCCTAATGCGATAGATTGTAAATAAATTTTATCTTGAACATTGACTTTTTTTACGAAAATTTGGGAAGTAGTTTCACATGTTTTAAATTATAGCTATTTTATACGGAATATTCAATTGTTATTCGAAATGTGGTATAGTTTTATCAACAGAATTAATATGACATGTTTCAATATGAACTTCTTCGTAGGTAACCATACCTAAGAAAAAACCCTGTCGATAATTACAGTAAATGTTGTTGGTTATTGTTAAATTACTAAACTTATAAAAATAAGAAATAAACTGTAATCTGCCATAACATTGAATTGTATTTTCAGAACCACATTTTTTTAAAACATAAACAAAAAACATCTGATGGATTAATTATAAAAGGCAAAATTAAATCAATCATATGTATCAATTCTCCCCCCCTAAACTTCACATTTCAAATAGCTGGTCAACATGCCTCCTCCAAACACTTCCATCGTCCATTTTAACTTTGTACAGTAGCGAACTTTCTTTTTCCATAATTGTTCCAAAACTCCACTTGTATCTTGAGTTGGTGTAATCTCGAGCCTGTACTCTGTCACCCACCTGAAATTGTCTGCGTACGATTCGTGTAACTTCTTGTGCATTTTTGCTTATCTGGTAGTAATAGGCTCAAATGAGTTCGAACACTTCTTCCAAACATTAAGTTGTATGAGTTTGAAGCCAGTTGTGTTTGGAGATTGTCGAAGTTGCATCAAAAGCCTGTATAATTTTAGCTCAATCTTTCCCCCCCTCATCTTCCATTGCCCTCAGTGATTTTTTTACTGTTTGGACATAACGCTCAGCTTGTCCATTAGACGAAGGATGGTAGGGGAGCTGTAGTTTTGTGTACAACACCATTAGCAGATAAGAACTGGCGAAATATTGTAGATGTAAAATTGGCTTCCATTGTCTGAAACTAAGACCAAAGGAAGGCCGAATGTAGAAACATTTTTCTTAGCTCCTTCATACACCATTCTGCTGACGTGTTTTTAGTAGGGATTACTTCAACCCACTTGGTAAAGGCGTCCACAACAATGAAATACCACTGACCTTGTATCGGGCCAGCAAAATCTATGTGTAATCTCTCCCATGGTCCTTGAGGGGTCAGCCATGGATGATTCGGTTCTTTTGCAGGTTGATTTTGTTTTAGTCGACATTGTTTACATGTACGTACCATTTGCTCAATATCTCTGTCAATACTTTTCCACGTGCAAAAAAACTTTCTAGCAAGGATTTTCATCTTCTCCATGCCTAGATGTCCAACATGTAGTTCATTTAACACTGAGTGTTGTAAAGCTTCTGGAATCATTATCCTGTAGCCCTTGAATATGCAACCATTTTGTAGTGTTAGTTCGTTGTCGTGGAAACCAAAAGGTTCGACCGTCTCTCCTGTTTCAAGGGCATGTAGTACTGGTTGTAAATATTTTATCTTGAGCAGTTGTTCTGGATATAAGCATACTGTCAATATGCAATGAATCAAGTTGATTAAGTTGAAAAAGGCTGCAATCGTCCACAAAGTTTGTAGTGCTATGTTCAGTAGGAAAACGAGACAAAAAGTCAACGTTGGCATGGTCAGAGGTTCTTCTATATTCAATTGAGTAGTCAAAACCTGATAAAAAAGTTGTGCATAATTGAACAGTCTTGTAGCAGATATTGTTGGAAGGGTTTTGGTGGGACTGAATATTGACACTAACGTTTATGGTCAGTCACTAAAATGAACTTTCGCCCGTAGCAGTAAGGGAAAAATTTCTTGAGTCCCCAGTAAATTACCTGTTGCTTCCTTATCAATTTGACTATATTTTTGTTCACATTTGGTCAAAGTGCGTGAGGCAAAACTAATTGGCCTCTCACTTCCATCGCTGTTATCGATGTGAAAAGGACAGGCTCCAAGGCCCACTGGAGACGCATCGGTTGCAAGCACTAATGGGAGTTCTGGATTGTAGCGGACAAGTACATTGTTACTGGTTATTTCCGACTTAACCTTTCTGAAAAGCTTTCTTCACAATTTTGAAGTCCACATATAACGGTTGCCTTTTCTTCAGTAAATTATTGAGTGGGTGGAGGATTGTTGCTAAATCTTTGATGAACTTGTTGTAATAGTTTGCCAGACCGAGAAATGTTCTAAGTTCACTTATGTTTTCCGGTCTTTTGCTGTTCATGATAGACAAGACTTTGTCTTTGGTTTTGTGAAGTCCTTGAGCATCAATGACATGCCCAAGATATTGGATACTCGTTTGAAAAAAACTTGCATTTATCTCGGTTCATCTTTAAGTTATTGTTTCTTAATCGTTCTAGAACTTTACGTAATCTAGCCAATAATTCTTCAGCTGTTTTACCCTGAAACGATAATATCGTCAAAGAAACATTGTACACCAGTGTAACGGACGAGACGGGACTTGGGGAATTAGATAATCAGAAAACTGTTTGGCCGCAAAAATCTGATTTTAATTTAACCTTTCACATTAATAATTATTACAATACTATTCACATATCCCTAAACTGTATTTTAAAATATATTAATCACTCATCAGCGAAACAGTAGGTTACGAATTTTAAGATTTTAGAGGGAAGGGCAAACACGGAGCGACGCGTAACGTGCGAGTACCGGCGATCAACTCACTCCACGCACGTACTTTTTCGCTACAAATTTTTTGTTAAAATGGCGGACTAGACTCCGTACGGTGCTGCTCCCAAACGATTTACTTGGGCGTAACAGAGTCTAGAAACGACACAACTTGGCCAGACACAGGCTGGAGTCAGCAGAATCAGCAAATTCCTCAGCCAGCTGCCAGCTAAAGCTGCCACGGGTATCGGGCTACTTCCGCTTAACAACTCTGTTGAGATCAACTAGAATATTCCGAGCAACTATTACTTGGACTTATATCTTACTAAAATAAATATATAATAATCACTGTTCCTTATTTCCTTTTAATAATTTAGGTGACGGTAGATATTTTGTAAGTAATAGTACTTACATTTTACTGTTAGGAACAATGAAGAATCGTTGGTTGGTAATACTACAATATAAATACTGTAGTACTTCACTGGTCAATAATAATATTGACCTCACAGTGTCAAATGGTCAGGGGCTTTCTTAATGGGCCGTCACACACCCCTCACACCTTAGACATGCTGTCCCTCAGCATGAGGTAACATAAAACGGTAAGTCCAATGTTCTACAGGTGTCCCTTGTTTTTTTGTTTTTTTTTTAATTGATTCAGGAATTTGTTTCAGCTAATCTCAACTGGTATTTAGATATTGAAATAGAAAAAAAAGAAAAAAAATGTTGGATGTCCTTATCTGGACTCTCTTTCGAAGTTAAATTTGTACTAACATATCTTGCTAAAAATCGATGGAAACTTGCAAACATACGTCGCTCGGGTGTGCCTCTCCCTTCACAGAAAGTCAATAAAACAAAAGCTTCATTAATTCAAAAATAAACTTCAAAATTCAAGGTTGACTAACATACTCAGCAATAACAAATTTCGTTTCAGGAAACGAAATAAAATTTAACATAAATAATTAAAGTAACATGGTTGTTGAATAGTGACATCTATAATTAATACGCTCACAACAAGAAAGACACTCTAACACTAGGCAACCAAACATGTTTTAAACAACAACCCTTAGTGACACAACAACTATTTGCGGGATTATGGAGAAGGAGGAGATTGTTAATTTTAGTTTCCTACCCCTTTTTTTTCTTTTTTTTTTCACCACAGTGGATTGTTAAGGTCCAATTATTACAAAAAAAGGTATTTAAGTGTGTCGATTAGGAAATTTTTAACCGCTACTTGCCCAGTATAGGTGAAGCCGCATGGGCTTTCACTCGGGCCGCCGTAGGTCAGTCACCCCTTTAAAATTGAAACAGTTGTAAAGTCACAAGGTAATTACTACTAAAAACGAGAATACATTTTAAGTTAAAAAATACCAATATACAATTGACATATACACTGCCATTAATAGCCAAAAACGAGGCAACTAAAATCCTTACAACAGAACCTAAAGTCGTTGGCATTGCCATACACCTAGTAGTGCCAAACAGTGTTCACTTGATATTTTCTTAATCTAGCATTTTGAAAACTAAATTTTGAGGCATGCATACGATTAACATAGCAACACATTAAAACAGCAAGTACTATTTAGTTCACTTGAACAGCAAAAAATTCACGAATTACAACCTATAGTTTTCCTTAAACAATCATCTATATTACTATTGGCGTTTGAGTATTATTCGTGAGCTAGTTTAAAAAATAATATTAAAAGTGCTTGCGTAACATTTTGGTAGGGCTGGCAACGGTACAGCAGTTGTCTTGCTGATGGGGCCCGGGAGATCCCACAGCAAGGCATTTACCACAGTCTTAATTGCTGTGTGCTCATCATGTATTAATAATTTAATAATTTATTTATTTTCTTTAGGCATCCACAGTCCAGTATTGGGAAGCGATGGGAATGGGTATAAAGGGAAGGGGGGGGGTGCCCGGCTTTACCTTTCTGTGGACACCAGATATCACTCATTGGATATTGATCATAATATTAATTTATGAAAAATTCTCCCTTACCAGCCTCCAACGAAACCCTACGACTACTCGTTACACATTAATAATACAACGTTAAATTTTTACAATGTTACAAATTTATACTATGACGAAACATGGCAAAATCTTGTTACTTACTAACTAAACCCCTGTAAATGGTCCCAATATTAGAAAAAATTCGATTTTCCTGTTCAAGGCCTATGATAAGTGCACCATGGGTCGACCCTTGTAAGTTCACACGGAGACACATCAATCTCGAAACACTGTCGAAAGTTCCTCATTCAGGTTGAGCTCAACACAATATTAGAATTCACTTACGTTCGTAGGATCCTCATACGTCTGACACATACGTAACGGCTAGTACACACCAAGCTTGGATTTCGGTTATGCGATAATACCAGATCCTCCTGGCACGCACTCTCGTTTCTGGTTGGTTACTCTCTCTAACGGTCTGCTCATCTGGGACAATCGACTTCCCAAGGTCTCTGAGTTCTGCATCGGTCCGGGTAGCTTCGGGGTGCCGTCGGCTACCTCTCAGGCTGGCACGGAGCAGATTGGCAACTCGTACTCGATATCTCAAACAGATAAAAACAACAATTAATAAACACAGTAATCGTAGATCCACTCAATATGACCTGCCTTAACTATACGATGCTTAAAATGATTGACTCTGAGGTGCTGGAAAGTACTCTCTAAAGAATTACTCCTTTACGCTTAGAGTGCCAAGTTGGTCGTCCAATGCTTGGAGGACCTTCAAAGTATCATTCACGTCCTGATTCAACAGTTCGGTTTCTTCTTTACTATATATCCCATCTACTTCAGGAAAAGTTATCTTTCCAAAAATCGCTCGAGTGCCAGGAGCTGCCGAAGAATCGGGCAGGCATCCTGTAACCCGTCTGCAATCAGGTCACATCGATCCGATTCGGAATTTCACCCACCCCTTTCAGAATGGTTGTACTAACGTTTAGACCAGCATCCCGTCTAAAGCAATTCAATACTACTTTGGCCTCACCCGAGGTAGTATAGATCCATCGGGTTGGAGTTCTAATTAGGACTGGGGATTTCAGGCCGGATATCAACTTTCTAGTTGCACAACGTAATTTTCTCTTTCAGCAAAAGTTCAATTGGACAATTTGGTCGTTGGTGTACATTTAAATAATACTTCCGACAGAGGACACACTGTTAAAGGGCCGAAACTACACTCACTTCGGTAATGGTCAGATGAATAAACGGTATAGGTTTGTCTGTCCTTGCTAACTATTAATTTTTGGTCGTCTACTTCCCACTTCAACCCATCTTTTCAGAGAAGGGTCAAAACAGGATAAGTTATTACATTGAAAACTTCATACACTTGGTTATCATTTTTCAATGGGAGCTTAATGAGTACTCTAAGCTGTGTTTCCGTAGCATACGATTTGATTATTGCAAATTTATAGAAGCTATGGAGGTTTTCTAACTTAACGTCTAAGAATAATTTTGCAGGTGGTGGTATAACCTGTTTTACAGATTTCAGGACCCTCTAGGAACTGATGAGGGGGGTAATAGGTTGCTAGTCATCCTATTTGCAGCCAAGTCCTCTACAGCTTGGTGAAGTTGATTCATTCTTTGTACAGCAAGGTTAATGGCATCTTTAATTTCTGACAAGGCACAACTTAATTTTAAGTATTGGAAAAGAGTATTAAACAAACTTGAGAAAACGGATTCTGTTCTGGAGTTTTGAGCCATGTTGTCATGCATCACTTGGTGATACGCTTTCAAGATGGTAAATCATTTTATTTATTACCCTCGAATGGTTTAAAATTTCTGAGTGCATGTTATCTAAGACAGTTAATTGATCTGTCGTGTCGTGATACATTTCGTCATTCCTTATATTGGCCTCATCTATCTTACTATTCATAACTTCCAAATCGCTATCGATTTACAGTTCCAAACAAGAATTTTAGTACATGACCACGGCAATCAAACAGACCGCGCTTCTTTTGGGTACGCGGCAGCAGAGTGACCAAGTCACTCGTTTTGCCACGTAGTCGGTCACCATCTTTTGTAGTCCATAATATTCGTATCTGAAAACTGGTTTCAAGGTCATGCACTATGGTATGTAAGCTGTTGTTTTTGCGAGAGAAGATTTTGGAAAAACTCATCATACTGACCTCTTACCTTTACCAAGATTATACTTTAGATTTCTGTTTTCCCTCTTCCACTCCCTGTCAGGTTGTACTGGAGCACCACAGTCCAGTAGCTGTCTGTAAGTAAAACGTCCCCTTCTTTCTCGAATATGACACCCTGGTGGAAGCAGAGGACACCTTCCAGGATCAACAAAACGCCTATAAAAGGCCTACAACAGAACATCTATGATTTCATGTGACACGATCAAAATTCGATATCCACCTTTTCCAGGCTATGTAGCGAACACTACTCCCCAACTATTCCAAAGCTCTTCAAAAGTCTAACAAAGTCACCCCATCTCGCGGGTTCTTTCTTTACTCCGTTTTGGGCGTCCGATACTTGCAGGCCCGGCTACTGCTACCGGGGCTTGGGTTTCATCGTCACCCTTTACACATCTCCGTTTAAGTTCTGCAGACCACTATCATCTACCTCTTCATCACTGGAACTATTCTCGTTTTGCTTTCCTTTCTGCGCGGTCGAAGGACGCGGACGTTCCTTATAAGGTTTGATACGGTTCACGTGCACGAACGACCTCTCGCTTTCGGTATTCGAAGGACAACATTTAGAGGTGATACCACTCTAACTATGGGATATGGTCCTTTCCATAGTTTTGATAATTTCTTTACACGATGCCGTCCTATACTGGGTACATGCAATAATACAAAACTGCCCTTCGCGGAATTCGGTTTGATTTAGCTTTCTTATCATACTGACTTTCATTACGGCCTCGGGCTCTGGCTTTAAGCACTGCAGTTTCCTTGTAAGCTTCCTGTAGTTTCTCCCGGAGGTGCTTCGATATGATTGTCATATATATCTGTCTCATCCGTAATCTTCAGATCCGCTTCCATAGGAACCTCCATTTTCCGACCAAAGATTAACTCATACGGAGAATACCCAGTACTCTCATGAGAATTGGGAGTTATAGGCCATGGTGACATAAGGCAAGTATTCATCCCAATTGGTCTGGTTCCGGTTAACAAAATGACTCAACATTCTCATCACAGTGGAATGGACCGCTCCAGTCTGCCATTACTCTGAGGATGAAAACCAGTAGTTTGGATTTTTCGAACGTGCAGAAATTTGCATAAGTCTTTAATTAAGCCGGATGTAAAGTTAGCTCCTTGATCGGTAACTAAGGCCTTTGGCACGCCAAACTTGGTTATCACCCTCTGCACTAGTGCTCGAGCAAACACTTTCGGTGGTCTGATCTGGCAGTGGAACAAACTCACAGTATCTGGAAAAGTGATCCATAACACTGAGAATATAAACGTTGCGGGATTCGCTAATGGGCAGAGAGGACCAAACTATATCTGCCGCTATCACTTCGAAGGGCTCCTGGGGTTCGTTGAAGACGTCACCCAGGGGCGCTTTCGCTTTACCGTAATTCGTTCGTTGGTTACAGCTACGACATGTCCTGACGTAATTCATAACGTCTCTTTTCCATACCTCTCCACCAGAACTTCTGTTTCACCCGGTCTAGTGTTTTTGCCACTGCGGCGTGTCCAGCTGTGGGCAAATCATGATTGATTCCTAATTATCTCCTGGACTAAGGAAGTTGGTACTACACAATTTTCTTTTCACACCGAGCTCAAACGGTACAGGACCTTCTCCGGGCTCATCCGGAAGTTCTTGGCTTGTCTCAGACCCTGAACTACGGGATCTTCGCGTTGACGTGTGTTCTAATTAACTCAAGGTCAACGACAGGGAGCACTTCCTGTTTAACCGCTCGCACTGCGCGACTTAGCCCATCCGCGTTAGTGTGTTTTTTTCCGGCTTTATGTTCTACCGTGAAATCAAACTCAGCTAGTCGCAACGACCATCTCATCAGCCTACTGCTAGGGTCCTTCAGCGACATCATCCACTTTAGAGCGGAGTGATCGGTGATTACTTTGAAAGGACGCCCCAACAAGTAGCATCTGAAATATTTTTGTACTCCCAGGACTAGACTAAGTAAGTAATTCGCGCTCGGTTTGTCGAGTAGTTCTTCTCGGCTGGGAATAATGTTCTAGAACAGTACGCTACGGGGTGGTTCCCGGCCATCTATCTCCTGTGAGAGGACTGCTCCTAAGGCAACAGTACTCGCGTCTGTCGCTAATATGAACGGCTTGGTAAAGTCAGGGTATATCAACACAGGGGCAGATATTAGTTTTGTCTTTTAAGAGATCAAAAGCCTCCTGACATTCTGGTGTCCACACAAATTCGCTATCCTGCTTGGTCAAACTCGAATAGTGGACGTCCAATGGTGGCAAAACCGTCAATGAAACGCCGATAATAGCCAGCCAAACCTAGGAAAGAGCGCACGTCCTTCACCGTAGTGGGCACAGGGAAGTCCCTTACAGCCGATACCTTTCCAGGATCTGGGTTCAACACCTTTCTTAGTGATTACATGACCAAGATAGCTGACTTCATTGACCACAAAATTACATTTACTAAGTTGTACTGTCAGGTTCACATTTTGTAATTTCGATAGCACTTCACGAAGGGCTTCCAGGTGTTGAAGGCAAGTCCCTGGAAAACAAAATTATGTCATCCAAGTAGACAAGGCATTTCTCACCTTTCAAGCCATTAACACTGAGTCCATTAGTCTTTGGAAAGTGGCCGGAGCCCGTGTTTAGTCCAAATGGCATACGCTGATACTCATAATGTCCGCCGGGGACATTGAATGCTGTGTTTTTGGTCGGCTATCTTCGTCAACTCGAATCTGGTGATACCCAGACCGGAGATCTAACGTCGTGAACATCTGGCACCCGCCAAGTGAGTCAAGTGTTTCTGTGATGTTCGGGAGGGGGTACACGTCAGGGGTGGTTCACCGCATTATTAAGTCCTCTGTAGTCGACACAAAACCTTAATTTAGGGGTACCGTCGGGAGATTTCTTAGGCACAAGTACTACAGGCGATGCCCACTCGCTCTGACTAGGAACAATGATACCTTTGTTTAGTTGATCTTTAACTAATTCGACAAGTGTGGCCTTCTGATGGTATGGTACGCGATACGCTTTTTTTGTAAATAGGGGCTGCATTCCCGGTTCGTATGACATGTGTCACTGCCGAAGTACAACCCAGAGGTTGGTCTTCACTGTGAGCAAGAACATTTTTGAATCCCATGAGAGTGGACTTCACAAGGTCTCGCTCGTGACTTGGCAGATGCCTAAGCTTCTCGTCGAAGCACGCCTCTAAGTCGGACTCGTCAGAACGACTCACCATGCCTACTCTTGCCTGTGGCCTTTTGTAGCTATGAAGTGCTATGTCGCGCACAACAGTGGCCAATTTCACTTTACCCTGTTGGTTCAGATGCAACCCGTGCTTTGTGTACATGTTATGGCTCAATTTTCCTTTGAGGTCTAGAAATTCAATCCTACCCTGTTGAATTTTATCTCTATTTTTAGCTAAATTTTGAATGATGGATTTAAGAATTCCGTTGGCATCTCCAAGTTCGGATTTGAGGTCTTGATCATAGCGGTCAAATATCGACAGAACAGTTACTCTCGCTTTCCACTTCACCGGAAAATTTTCAAATGCTTTGTTTCAGGGTTAACGGGTAAGGCGCACACTTGTCAACATCGTTTGTTCCCCCTATCAAGATCACCGTGTCGTTCTCGGTCAATGTATCAATAGTACTACCAAATTTCGAGGTTTACTTGTTTTAGTTTTCCATTGGGCATGAAAAAGACTTCTACATCAAAATTTCTAGGTAGTCTTTCGGATAGTATTTCCTGGAGTCCAACGACCATGACTGTCTGCTAAAACTAGTAGTTTTTTGTCGCACAGGATTTCCTCCCTCCACTGGTTGAAATCTCTGTCGAGCGTTCCTAACTTCAAGTTCTTGGGTAGAGTTAACTCCTCAGCACTTGCGTTTACGGTCTTGACCCAACAGCGGTTTCCTTTTACCTTTGTCAGGGTTCGAGCAAGATAAACACCGTGCATGATAAAGTCAGGGGGTTCAATCACAACGTCCCTTTCCTTCTAAGTCGTCGGAACCGGTGGCACATCGGTTAGTCTTCACTTGGATAATCTTTTCACACCGGGGCGGAATTTTCACATCGCTACAGCAGTACACATAACGTTTGCTGTTTTGGAGGTGCACAGCTAGCTGAGGGACGGTTAGGATCCGGCACGGCCTCCCCTTTCTTTATCCGATTTAAAACCAAATGTCTCCACCATACAACCGAAGTAGACCATGTTCAACATTTTATTTCTCCGTTTCCTTTGCCCAAATATCGCAACCAAGTACGGCTAGGTATCCCTTAGGGAGGTTCCCAACCACAAAATTTCCTACCACTTCAACGCCCGGTTTCATTTTTAAAGTCAACTCTTGTCGCCCGTAAGTTTTCAATGTCCTACCAGAAATACCTTTCAAAATTACGTCTGGTTTGGTGAGCTCAGCGGATGAGGCTCCTCTTTTTACGAGGAAACCCTGCGCTCCAGTTGTCAATTAGGACCTTTCCCTCTGCAATCTTCTATCTTACCGATGGCTACAAGTTCATCTACCACATCTCGAATCTCGGGGACGGTCCTGACCTGCTTCTCAGTAGTGCAGTTCTTACGAGTCGTACACATATTTAGGTTCACCTTAGTAGGTAGCTGGCGAAACAGCTTCCTTTAATTCCGGGGCTTCGTGTCGGTGGATCCACTTACCCCGCTTCCCGTTTCCCGAATGAGGTCTTTTAGAGTCTAGTCGAACTCTACAATCTTTCTGTATGTGGCCTGCCTTGTTGCAACGCCAGCACGTTATTCGACTAGAGCGGTCCTCTCTTTTATTCCTGCAGTCCCGAGAGATGTGGCCTTTCATATGACAATTAAAACATGTAATATCTGAGGTATTGGCTGCCTGGAACACCTTGCGTTCAGGCGTGGGACGGGCATTGCCCCGAGTCGGCCCGCGAGGAGGAGGAGGATATGCTAAGTCTGGCTCGAGTACACCCACGTTAGATGTTACCGCACGCGTGGTGACGGACCTCAAGCGTCCCGCTTCTGCCTTTCTACCCATCACTCTCAGTTGTTCAAGAGAGGGTAACATCAAAAAGAGCAAGCCGGTCTTGCAGCTGGGGATGTAAGTTATGCAATATTTGCCTAAGCTTTACTTCTTCCACTACGGGTGTTGACAGGCGACTGTACAACCCCTCCATCGCAGCGATAAATAAGTCAATGGGTTCCGTTTCGGCTTGAACTCGATTGAATATCTCTTGCTGTAGGTATATGTCATGGTCAGGATGTTGGAAGACCAGTTCCATATCCCTACACAGCTGTTCCCAGTTCTTGAGACGGCCTATCGTGGATCGATACCACGTTAGGGCAGGTCCCCGTGAACAAATCCACTGCCGAATCAAACAGTTCGGTTGTGGTGACCCCTCGAGCTCTGCGCTGTTCTTCTGCTCTCTGCAGAAACGCCCCTACGCTCTGTGATTGGCCGTCAAATTGTAAGCCCCATTTATACACAGGCACTCCTCTACTATGTGCGGATGACGTTAAGTTAAAATTTTGTTGCGGTGTGATCGCGATGGTTGAATCTATTTGTCGAGCAAGTGCACCGACAGTGATGTGGCTTGTTGCCTCTGGAGGCGAGTGCACATCCGCATTTTTGGGGCCGCGGGTCTGCTCGGCTGCTGAATTTTCAGCTTCGGCGTTTGCCGCGTCTTTCTTGGCTTCGGCCGCGTCTGCGTCACATAGTTCTTTGGTCTTATCCATTAACACCTCATGACGTTTTGCGATACTTTTGTCACCCAATGCGCCTATTGGTATACGTCCCGCCCTTAAATAGTTTATGCCACATCCTGGCTTGAAGACGCTGACCTTCCAGTGTCTGTATAGTCCCCCTCATATTCATTCGCGGGAGGCAGCCAATGACTTATATTTATCTTCACAGGCCTCCAGTTCCTCATCTACATTTAAGGAAGCTAAGGACAGCCTGATCAATAGGCGTACCTGCCTTAACACACTTCGTCAGCCGTTTTCTTAAATCCTCAGCCTTACCGGAAGTAGGGCTGTCCTCGGATTTTCAATTCATATTGATTCTTCCTTCCCCCTTTTTCAAGAGATACGCGTTCATAGTGTATGCCAATACTAAATTCCAAAGGGGAAATGAAAATTCCATACACTAACTCAACTCTTCAAATAATTTCAAAAATTGTCACGTTCAATTAATCAATTAATTTTTTTTTAATTACTCGTCATTAAATCATACCCTCACGCAAATATCTCTTCAAATGTCTAACTAATCATCACAGTTATACGCCCTAAGTCCACGTAGCGTTTTAATATTTTTAATTTAAAAGTCGATAAATTTAGTTCCTGATTTATGAATAAACTTTTTAGTCAATAACAAGTTTTAATATTGAATTAGTCACTAAGCTATTCCTCACACCGCCATAGGCACCCTACCGTAATCAGTAAAGTCCAAAAAATTTCGACTAAGTCCTTAGCTCAAAATATCGAATTAAATCCGAAAATTATCATAGAATAGCTAGTTATCACTTATTGAATCGTAACCGTTCAATTTAATTTTGCTTTGATTCTACTACTTATGTTGTAAGTTCATACTATCAATCAATAATAATAATAAATAATCCAATAATTAGTTAATTTTTATAGTATGTCAAATGCGCTGGCGTCCTTTTGACCTGACATGGAAAATTAGCCACAATGCGACTCTATAATTTTTCAGAGTCGATGTCTCAAGTTATTATTATTCTATTATTTTAATTTGACATTAAATTCAATCAATCAATTATAATTAATTATCAGCCATTTTCAATGACGCCCAGACGGCTTCCAACGCACTTTAACACACTTAGGTATGGTTATTCTAATATTTAGTTTTATACTAATACTAGGTTAGTTTTAAAAGCTTCTATTGTATGTTTAAACAGGTTAAGTTATAATTAGAATACTGTTAACTAAGAATAAGTAGCAGTTAACGTGGACTGTTAGGCTTCACTGCCTTTATGATTAGTCTGAACTGATGCCTAGATCAATGCATCACTATTAAATTTAAATACGTCTTCCAAATATGCTTTAATTTATAAATCGATAAATATTACCAGATTATTTTCAAATTTCTAACTAATTGATTAATATCTGTGCCCTTCCTCTAAAAAATATACAAAATAAATTTTGAATAGAAGAACTATTAATTAATCTGCTAGCTGATTATTATTGCTAGCTTAGGTTAAGCGTAATAGATTATTTTTACTTACTGGAATCGCTGATGATCCGCAGTCCCATCTCCACAGGGTTCCTCAGCTCCGTAGGACTCGCAGAAACGTGGAACAATTCAATCACGGACTTTTGAAAACCGCACCTTCACACCTGACACCACTTGTAACGGACGAGACGGGACTTGGGAATTAGATAATCAGAAAACTGTTGGCCGCAAAAATCTGATTTTAATTTAACCTTTCACATTAATAATTATTACAATACTATTCACATTCCCTAAACTGTAATTTTAAAATATATTAATCACTCATCAGCGAAACAGTAGGTTACGAATTTAAGATTTTAGAGGGAAGGGCAAACACGGAGCGACGCGTAACGTGCGAGTACCGGCGATCAACTCACTCCACGCACGTACTTTTTCGCTACAAATTTTTGTTAAAATGGCGGACTAGACTCCGTACGGTGCTGCTCCCAAACGATTTACTTGGGCGTAACAGAGTCTAGAAACGACACAACTTGGCCAGACACAGGCTGGAGTCAGCAGAATCAGCAAATTCCTCAGCCAGCTGCAGCTAAAGCTGCCACGGGTATCGGGCTACTTCCGCTAACAACTCAGTTGAGATCAACTAGAATATTCCGAGCAACTATTACTTGGACTTATATCTTACTAAATAAATATATAATAATCACTGTTCCTTATTTCCTTTTTAATAATTTAGGTGACGGTAGATATTTTGTAAGTAATAGTAACTTACATTTTACTGTTAGGAACAATGAAGAATCGTTGGTTGGTAATACTACAATATAAATACTGTAGTACTTCACTGGTCAATAATAATATTGACCTCACAGTGTCAAATGGTCAGGGGCTTTCTTAATGGGCCGTCACACCAGAAAGTCCCTGCAAGGTTTTGTCCATGAATTGTTGCCAGAGAGATGGTGCTACCTTCACCCCAAACATCAAACGATTTACTTTGTACATACCTTTATGGGTGCTGAGTGTCTGCATGTGTGCACTTTCTTCGTCCATTTTTCATGTGGAGGTAAGCATTAGAAATATCCAAGGTACAAAATAATTTTCCTCCGTTCATTTGAGAGAAGATTTCTTCAATCCTGGGTAATGGATGGTTTTTCGTCTTTGATCACCTTGTTTAAAGTCACTTTATAGTCAGCACAAATCCGTGTTTGACCGTTTCGGCTTGACAACAGGTACGATGGGTGTTCCCCAGTCTGAATGATCTACTTTTGTTATGATTCCACATTCTTCTAGTCTCGTAAGTTCATTTTCTACTTTACTTCTTAGGGAAAACGGTAACTTGTCTTGGTTTTACAAATATTGGCGTCGCGCCATCAGTAAGTCTAAAATGTCCCAGATATTCAGGTATAACACCAATTTTTCCATCATCAAATAAGTCACTAAATTCACTTAACAAGCTTCCTAGATTTGAAGTCTGACTCGTTGTAAGACTTTTAATCTCACCCCAATCTAATTTAACTTCTCTCAACCAGTCCCTTCCGAATATGGCGTCAACGTTTTGATCAATTAGGTAAAGTTTTCCAACAAACTTCTGAGTCTTGTACGTGCATTTAACAAATGTTACTCCTTTCGGTTTTATGGTTTCTCCTGTATAAGTTCGAAGTTTCAATGTTAGTAGAAAATATTTTCTGTGGGATGGCAAGCTTTTTTAAACTTGTTGTAAGACATTGTACTAAGAGCTGCACCAGTGTCTAATTCCCATGGGTAATGTCCTGCCTTCGATGTTGATGTTAACCATAAATTTGTCATTATTTCTGTCACTAATTACATTAATCTCATATTCATTCTCACTATTCAAGTCACTTTTGTTTTCAGTTTGATGTTGTCCAGGTTTCATTTGTAATTGAGATTTACTTTGCAAACAAACACTAGCTATGTGTCCAACTTTTCCACATTTTCGACAAGTTGCATCTATGAATCTGCAGCTATTAGCACGATGGGAGGGTGAACCACAACGATAGCATTTTCCTTTGAGCTTTTCAATGGCTGAATTTGTTGAACGTGGACTAAGTAGAGGTTTGGCCGAGGTGAGACTCTCTTAGATATGTTTTCTTTATTTGAATGTCTTTTGCTGAACCTGATTTAATTCAATGTGTTCAGTACGTGTTCGGCTAACAGTCATACTTTCTGCTTTGGCAAGCTCTATAGCCGAAGCTATGTTCACAATGTCCTGATAGGTGTGTTTCTCGCGGTCTTGGAGTAATTTAGTCCGAATATCTATGTCTTTCAATCCACGAATAAACTGTAACTTGAGAAATAAGTCTGCAACTGATTTACCGCAACCACAATTGAAGTTACAGTTAATTGGTCATCTTTCTTGAGAGCCACCGAGAATTCACTAACTGATTCATGTTCTTGTTGAGTCCGTGAAATGAATTTATGCTGCAAGGCCCACTGGCTTGGTTGCGGGTCGATAAAATCCTTAAGAAGCTGTACCAACTCGTCGTAATCTTTATCTAACGGGGTCCGTTGGGAGACAAATATCGTACAGTTCAGTTGTTGGTGCAGTTTGGAGTTGGGGAGGAGCATGTAGCAATGTGTAAACTTTAGTTTTTATCATCAGCTCTTTGATTCTTTAGTTGTAAAAATACTTCTAATCTTCTCACAAAATTTGAAATGGTTTCATCAGGGTGGTAGGGATTGAAATTTATATTCCCTTGAAGTGTAGTTTGAAAAACCGTACAAACAGCTTCACTTGGAGATGAAGTAGATGTAATGTTTGTGTCTTTGAGATTGTGTACCATTTCTTGTAATTTTGTTGTAAGGTTTAAAATACTCATCCTCCACATTACATCTGTATTCTATTTCATGTTCTAAATAGTTTTCATCTGTCAAACAATCAATGCCATTCTGAACCTGCTTGTAACGTTTCCCAGTATTCAGTCACAGCCTTGATTTTTATATTTAGTTCGGTTAATGTAGGGTTACCTTCAGCAAGTCTTTTGCCCTTTGAAAATTGGCCCTTAATAATAGATCGAGCTTTTTTTAGTTTTTGTAACTCTTCTTCTTCTTTAGTCATTTCTCCTTCTTTTTACCTCGTCGCCACTGTTAAATTACTAAAACTTATAAAAATAAGAAATAAACTGTAATCTGCCATAACATTGAATTGTATTTTCAGAACCACATTTTTTAAAACATAAACAAAAAACATCTGATGGATTAATTATAAAAGGCAAAATTAAATCAATCATATGTATCAGTTATGTTTTATATTTTGAGTGGCAAACCCCCCCCCCCACCATCATGAAATGATGCTGTATCTGTTGAAATAATGACTGCAGTATAGGATTGTAATAAAGTAACGGCTTGATATTTTTGCTTTAGTTTATTCTGAGTTCCAAACAATCTGAGAATGAACTGTCCTCTAAGCGCAGGGGCTGGCGAGTCCTACGGACTCGTAGGAATTGTGGGTCTTGGAGTTAGCTTCCAGAGAGGCGGTTTTCATTGAGGCGGACTTGGCCTTGTATGAGCTGCCGTCAATTCCCTTGGCGTCGACTTCCTTGACGGAGGACTGAGCGCTGTCCTTGTCCTGGCTGGTGGCAGTGTTGGAGGATCCCCTAGCGTACTTGACGATGCCATCAGTGTAAGCCTCGTCTTCCTTGTTGGCTTCAGCAGTCTTGGCGTCAGAGTTGGAGGCAGCGTTCTTCACGCTGGCGCTGTACTTCTCTACAGGCACACCAACTCCTACAACCTGAATAAATAAAAAACGATTGAGATCATAAAAATACATTGGTAAAATACACAACACAATATAGGTAAATTTACATTAATGCCAAAGATACTAATACAAATTTTAATATTTTGTCAAAATTCAAAAAAAAAATTTGACACATTTGTAGTGATGATCTTATTACAAAAATTGAACACATAAATATTATTTAAAATGATAGTTTTCTTGACATTGAATCAAGGAAAATATCTAACTAATATTTTGATCAGGATTGAAAACTGTTGCTACTTTAAATGGTATCGTACAAACCCCATGAGTTTGTTTTTCACTTCAATTGTTTAAAACTGTTTTTTTTTTATTTGAACATTTCCGCAAAGATCATTATTGAGCGATTAAAATGATTTTTCAATATTTATAATTGAAAGTTTATGCATAGGTTTACGTTAAATGTAAGTAAATAATAACGGTTTATTAAAAGATAATTAAGTTAAAATTTTACTCTCATATTAATACTTTTTAACATGTACCGTAATATGTTAAATATGGAATAATTTATAATTTTAAAACAAATAACATCGAATTGTATAGAGAAAAAGTCAAGCTTAGTTAAATTTTCAAGTTAAGTTAGTAATTCATTACTAGTTCTAAAAGATTATAATAAATTATTTATGGTTGGAACTACATGGAACAAACACACTACATTTTCCCATTAATTAATAAACAAAACGAGAAAACACTTACTGTTTTAACGCAGTTAGCAGAGGTGGTGCCCAGCTGAAACATAATAAGGATGACAATAAACAAATTGCATTACAATACTAAATTAAACTTAACTTGCTAATTTTTAGTTATAGTTTACCAATAGAAACTAATTTGTTTTGATATGTTCCACTTTCAAAACACTATAATAAATTATGGGAAACGCAAACATTGCTAGGGCGATATCATGGTTTGAATAAAGTAAAAAAATTATATCTGAAAAAACAAAATGTCATAATGCGTTTGTATCAGCTTTTGAATAAACTTAATACTTATTTAGTATTGATACGATATTTTAAAGCTGTCAATGATTTTGAATTGATACATTTACAAGTAAATTTAATGCAGGAAATCGGTTCTAAAAACTTCTTTGAGTAAAATCATTGCATATTTAAAATAATATTTTAACAAGTTCTAATGACGGTAGTAGATGGTCTTTACTAATATTTTCAACGTGTTTTATATTTATATTGTTTTTAAGTAAAGAATAGAACCACTTCTTAACAAATGCGGAATTCTATTTAAAATAGTAAGTATTTAAATTATGTGTGACTATTCATATAAAATTAGACTGAGGTCTAAAGTAACATTAAAAAAATTATAAAGTTTTAAATATGGATTGAATTTTCTGCAAATTTTGGGAGTTCTTCTAATTGCAATACAACAATTAAAATTGCAGCGACAGAAAAGTTTTTTTTTATATTACAATTCTTATTATTATGGTGGATGTTTTGTAAATATAATGAAATGCGTTTGGTTTTTATCTGGCTCGAAATATAATAGTGAAATTTCTCCAAACATATCGAATGTAGAAGCAGACGATAAAGGAGAAAATATAGCATCAATAGACTATCGGAAGAACTCACGATGGCGAGGGCGACGATGGCAAGGGAAGCAACGGCTACGGAGGTCCTCATGATGAGACAATGACAGTACAATACAGTCAGTGACTTGCCAAGATAGCGGCGGCGATTATATACCCGGTCTCTACATGTAACACCTGTTCATCAATGCAGTTGTGCATCTTCGTTCTTAAATTATGATTAATAATTTCTTAATTTGAAGATGGCATTCTACCATATTGTGATTACGTTTGTTGTTTTAAGGGGATCGACGCCAATAATAATGCAGTATGCAACTCGTTGTAAATTAAAGTGTAGTACAACATAGCTTTCTCTCATAGTTACGAGTTCGGTATTATAACTTCCTTTGTTTGGAAGTAACCCTAACCTGATCATGCATTGATCAGTTTTCATTGTTCTGCACTTATATTTTAAAGTATTTTTTTAAGTAATTTTATATTTTAAATAAAGTGTTATATATTCTGTAAAAGAATAACAAGTATCCAAAATCTTGCTATCCTTTCAAGTATTTAATTGTTGCACGTAATAATAAACACGTAGTTAATGTAATACAAATAATGTATTACAATCTATACTGTTACATACAAACCTAATGGCATCTGTCTGTGTATACTGAAACTTTACATGGAAATTCGTAGGATTCCAAGTTAATTTATAGACATATTCTTATTTCAAAAATCTCTCCTGGATACGCCTAACTGGTCTCTAAAAGTTGCGAAAATTCCATCATGGTCTCTAAAGTTGCATTACAGTAAACAAATATTATCAACTGAAGGATCATGTGAAATGTAATCAACGGTATCCTTGCATCTAGCTCCTCGAGGGGGCGGAAATTTAAATTCTGAATATAAACATCACACAATGTACATACGGCATCCGATACAGAAACAGAGACTATCAACCAAAGTAATCTAGAAGACTATACGCAAACCTCGGTGGATCGAACTTTGACAAATGAAAATGACGTTTCTCCAAAAAAATCTATGAATCTGAGAAGATCAAGAGTGAAATATTCTCCAAAATATTGTATAGATTTTTATCTCTGATGAAAGGTAGAATGTGATGATAAATGACTTCCATTATTTATGAAAGTATGTCATATTAACACCAGCTGTTTTATAATAATTTATGTTAGTTTTCCTCTGCATTAATATTACTGTTTATTATGTGTTGTTCTAACTGAATAAAACCTAAACGTTTTCAAACATTTATTTTCTTATAACACATAATAATTGTAATAATTTTGTCAGTATGATTATGTGCAGGACGATGTATTCATATGGATGTATGCAGGACAGTGATGTTTCCAGCTTTGAGTATGACGTAGGAGATATTATACCATATTCTGAACTGATGTTGAACACTTTAAACCCCACAATGAACCATACGAGTATCTGCATCTTTTGTGGAAAGTGACCAAACATCGAGATATAGGTCGGCTGATCCATGATGTTGGACAAAAAATAAACACGAGTTTTGGTCACTTTCAATTTATCCAAACATTATATCCTGTGGCTTAAAGAACAAATAAAGTCTATGGTCAGCTGTTTCACACAAATTTAGTTTTGAGAAAATTTAATAGACACCACTTGTTACGTAAAAGAATCAAAACTATAGCTCATTTCATTATACCACTTGTGTTACTATATCATACTAGCAGTTTCCCGCGACTTTGCACGCAATTTCCTGTTGAAAAACAGTACACTATACTCACGTATTCTTTTTCTGTCACATTCTTAAACACTCCTGAGATAATTGATAGTCGTTCCTTCGTGAGACTCTTGGACGCATTATGAGGGTATGAACCATAATTCCTGCGTCTGTCTTTCGGGCTTTTTGCTAGGTGTTACGGTGTACAATTACTTTATATAGATGAATGTCGATTTTAATTCGGTTATAAGGAATCTATTTTTTGTCTAAGATATTTCCAATATTATTTTTGAGTTTGCCTTGTGCTCCGATCAAGAAAATGTATCAATGAAAACCAATTTCGATCATAAAGCGTCTTCTTTCGGCTCTTTTCATTTACCTTCAATCTAACCAAATTCGATTACCTTATGTACGAACTTTCACGGCTTTGTACAATGAGGTGGTTTTTATAACATCGTTCAGTAGTATTTTCATTGCATTAGATAGTTTATCATTGGTCCAATCTAACTTTAAAATTAGGTAATAACTTCGTCTATGTAATCTGCATTAAACTACTGATCAAGCACTTTACAATAATATATTTTAAATGTAAACAAATGTTTCTGCCTCTTTGATGAACTTCACCTGAAAGTATTAACAGCTGTAAAGTATCAGTTCACTTTGTATTACGTGTCGTGCCGTAGTCTGCCGGATCTAATGTGAAACATTCCAAAATCAACAACTACTTAGAAATTAAAAATTAACAAAAAAAAGGAAAATTTTCCAGTGGACCAAATTTTGAATCTAAATCATTCTCGAATCCCCTTCAACACACACATAAACTTTCATCAAAATCGGTCCAGTCGTTTAGGAGGAGTTCAGTCACATATACACACGAAACACAAGAAATATATATATATATACAACATCTTCTTTATATATATAGAAGATGTTCAAATGTCATATGATTGTACTCAGTTTGTTTACTAATTTGTTTCTCGTTGCCATCATACTAGTTACCCATGAGACCAATGTAAAATATTCACTAACGCTCAGCCATGCGTTAGAATAGAAGGTTGGGCAGGATCCATCTATGCCAGTAACTTAAACAATTTCAATTATGTTGAAGATGAAGCTTGTATTGGTTACTATTAACTTAATTAAATTTAAAACACACAAACGAATACTTAAAAACTTTTATTTTATGAGGCCTTTCGATAGCAAATATGTTGTGATGTTTCTGACGAAGATAGCCTTGCTATCGAAAAGCCTCACAAAATAAAAGTTTTAAGTATTGGTTTGTGTGTTTTAAATGTAATTGAGCTAAATTATGTACTAGTTTGAGATATAAAGCTCTAGTTTCCACTGTTCTTCTTCTTTTATGACTTTCAAATGAGGTAGCACTTAATTGATCTTTATATTTAAACATTTTGAGCCGCACCCCCTAAATCCCATTTTGGGGAAATGGGCAAAGTTGTAACAATGACTAAAAAGTTCACGTTTATCTTTATCCATCAAAAACTAAACAGAGTGTGTCCATACTTTTAACTCACACGGTATAGGTCAATTCTTTCTCGAGATACCGTGCAAATTGACATGCAGATAGTCAGATGTACAGACATACAGAAATGAAATGTTTCCATTCTTCGAATAATAAGCTTCGGTAACGCTCAGCCAATAATTAATTGGGAACATGTATAAAGGATTTATTTGTTGTGTTCAAGTTGTATCGAAAGCATGAATGCGACTCACCCTTGTGGCTAAGGAAGGACGTTCAGGATCTCGCTTACATCAAACCCACTCGCCACCAATCTGTAAGTTACCTAAATCTACCTCTTTTTATTGCAAGGATTATTTAATTATTCCTCCTACGATGTAAAGGTTCACAGGTACTGAGTGAATGGCTAATGGGTTTAAGATTAAGACTAATGGGCAATAGCACGAAGATTTCTAAAAACATCACTGGGGTTTAAGGGAAACCTTTAATCGAATCAAAATACAATTTTGACACAAATAATGCCTTTTTTGGCCGGCAAGGACAAATGGTGAATCGCTGTAGTTATCCAAAGTTACTGCCTAATGGCGTTTATACCACTTAATCCTTTTTTATATGGAGATTAGGAACACCATAAAAATGTAAAACATAATCGAACACCAATGAATTAACAGTTTAAGATACTGTCTGTGGTGCAAAAAGTAGGTGGCCTTCATTTGTCGAACCAGTGAGACCGTGGCTGCTCCTGTTTTTGTGACACGGTGCAGGAAACTCTTGGCGAAATATCTGCGCCTTCTGAACGAAGGCTTACATGGTTTCTACAAACGCTGTTTTTATCAGTCATACAGCATCCACATGAAATTCCAATATGAATTTTGCCTCTCAGGTACTTAAATTCTCTCCACCAACCAATTCTCCCCCTAATTCACCTTTAATGTCCTGTAGTTAAAATATAATTTTAATGTATAAGCTACTAAACAATTTAAAATACGAGATCGGCCTAGACGTTCTTCTGCTAAAAGGATAAACGGTTAAATTTTCTTTCTGTCTCTTACTCAGCATCTTAATGAGACGAAAGCACTTATAGTATAGGAGCTAGCAACGTTTTCGAGAGAGAATTTCAGGTCAGCTGAAATTTTGATATGCTGTCTTTCTTCCTCTTCGGTTGGAGTCCGGGCTATCTGGCTGGCGGTAGTGGTTGCGTTTATTAATGCGCATCTTACCTGCACAGGTAAAAATCCTGGAGCGCTTCGGCAAATGGACAACATGGCGTCAGTCTAAAGTCACATGTTTGTGTATTTGTGATGTTTATTTATTAATTTCGCTACAATCGCCAGTGGTAAAATGAAATGTGTTTCTGTAAAGGACATAAAGATAAAATCATTCTTTTCGTGGTTGATAAACTGAAGAAGTACCAGGAAGTTTTGAATATACGTTTAAAATATAAATTAAAGTACCGTGACATTGAACTGCCTACTGAAATAAATGAGACAGGTGATAGGAGAGAGACAGTTTGAAGTGCTTTTTTTTAATTACACAAAACAAACATGTGACTTTAGACTGACGCCATGTTGTCCATTTGCCGAAGCGCTCCAGGATTTTTACCTGTGCAAGTAAGATGCGCATTAATAAACGCAACCACTACCGCCAGCCAGATAGCCCGGACTCCAACCGAAAGAGCAAGAAAGACAGCATATCAAAATTTCAGCTGACCTGAAATTCTTGTTTTAGAAACGTTGCTAGCTCCCGTACTATTAGTCATTGCACAGCACTCTTCAACCAGATATTTTCCCTCTTCCAAAGGCTTTTCATTTACCCTAGACGTAATAATCCCCCAGATGTTCCGCAATTATAACATAATCACCAACTTCTCCTGGAAGTGACAAGTACAAACATCTTCGTTTTGCTGTTGGTTTTCTGCTTCCGGAAGTAAAATCTATCCATTTTGGGCATTTAGGCTTGAGTCAATGGCTTAAGAACATTTTGCATAACCTTGTCGTAAAGAAGGGTTTGTAATACCGGCTGTAAAGCGTTTTCCTACCAGTTCAAACAGTTTTTCTTGGTCGAAGATGCTCTATTCCCTTGGTAACCACCCATAAAAGACATTTATTTATTTATTATAAGCTTCACATAGGTTTATAATGTTCAGCATAGCTAAAGATAAACATATGAATTGTCAATGTAAAAAAAAACTAATAAACTAAACTAAACTAATCAAGAAATAGTTACATATCTGCAAAGCTTAGTCTAAAAATTCAACAATAAGAACTAGTAAACAACTGTTATTCATTTACGTATAAGTATTCATCAACTAAATAGTATGTCCGGTAAATAAGGTAGCATTTTATGAAAGTTTTAAATGCATTTATGAAATTCCCCCTCTTTAGATTTGGAGGTAATTTATTATAGACTATCTGGTTCCCGCGGTTTCGCACGCTTTTCGTGAGCTTGGCCCGTGCATGAGCATTTCTGGTTCAAGTGAATTATACTTCCAACGCCGATTTAGAGTTTGCCTTGCTGCCATGATCAAGAAAATCTGTAAAAAGTGTATCTTTATAGCCATTGTACACGTATATTTACTTTATTCTAAAGTGGTCTAACACTCAAGCTTTCACAAATATCATAACTTAGCGCCTTCAAACAGTGTTAGGCTATTATACGTTACTGTCTCATAATTGCAGTTTATAATGTGCAGGCGCTTTGAAGACCTTCATGTATTGCACCGGTGCCTTGTGGTGAGTTACATCAATGCGCATAGTATATAAACCTTCTCCGTGTAAAAATACATAAACATACAAATTTTCATAATGATCGGTCAAATAGTTTACGATTCCTTAATGGAAAAATACACAAACATTCATTTATATAACACACACACACACACACACACACACACACACACACACACACACACACACACACACACACACACACACACACACACACACACACACACACACACACACACACACACACACACACACACACACACACACACACACACACACACACACACACACACACACACACATATAAAACTTTTTTTCTATAAAGGCTGTATGTTCTTTCCATGAATTATATACAACTAAACCCAGAAATTTACATGACGATGTTACTTTAATATTAGTTAGGTTAAAGTTAATATACGTGTTTGCCGATTGGAGTGTTGAGAATATTAATAATTGGCTTTTATTTTCATTGAGCAGTAGCCAACTGCTCAAAGTGGCACTCATTTGCTGAGAACCACTGTCCGACTTCGTCAGTTTCTTGATTAATTTTATTCTCTAAATCATCAAGAGATTTTGTTTTTATAGTAAGATTGGTGTTGTCTGCAAACAGAACTACAGATGATGTAGTTAGGTTATGTGGTAAATCGTTCACGTAAATGAGAAATAGTAGTGGACCCAGCACTGAGCCCTGGGGAACGCTACGATCATTGAGTTGCCAGTGGGAAGAAATGATCGTGGAGAAGGAAAGAAGCACAAGCTCAACAGTAAATACCATCAGATAAATATTTGAACAAAGCTGTGAGAGAGATACTTGATGATGTGTTCAGAGACAGGACATTTATTTTGTACGTGTACTCTACTGCACAGCCATCACACACTATCTCAGCAGAATTAAACGTCCCTCACGTCTTTCGGAAGAGTGATTTGTCTTTCCTCTGGAATCAGGTGACTTGTGAAAAGTGTTTGGCCATTAAGCGACTATATCTGAACTGATTACGTTACATCTAGGCAGTAGAATACCGTTCTAGAATAGTGTAATCTGTTTCAAGGCTTCTTTCTTAGTTCTAGAAACTGCCTTGACAATATTTATTTATCAGGACAATTTTCATATGTTCATTTCCAAACCATTCGACTCCGTTCAAAATAAATTGCAGTTTAAATGAAAATGTGAATTGAAATTTTTATGTAACACGTTGACTACGGCTGTTGCGGTGATACGCGTGCATGATGTTACACTACTTAAGGTCACTCAATACATAACCGCAGTAAAGGTGTTACTTAAAGGTGTTCATCGTCAAATTAAAAGCAGCAATTATAGCTTATTCAGGTATTGATTAGGTTCATGCTGGCCTTAGGTGTTATTAGGCATTCGACGTTTTGAAAACAAGATATTAAAGCATCTGCACCTGGACATTGATAGTCCATAAACAAAGAGCCGATGTGCGTCGTATAGGAACACAGCTTAGTTTTTATTGAAACTGATAGACATGTCCCCTAAGAAATAAATGTATCTTCACCCACGCTAGTTTGTGTGAAGGTCAAAATATTATGGTATCAAGAGGGTTAAAATGTTAAAATTATATTTTTTTCTCAGGTCACATTTTTCTAAGCTTACTACAGATGAAACCAATCATAAGACGCGTAAATAAATATTGAATGAGCGTAAGCAAACCACAAACAAAGTGTTGCAGTCTCTTCATCTAGTGGACTGACGGTGAAATGACTATTATTTATGTGTATGCCGGTCAGATTTAAGTGTATCAAGTTAGGAAAAAGAATGTGAGAAAACAAATATCGCTTCATATTCTAACCCTTCTGACGCCTTCCCATCACGACCTCCACCAAAACTAGCGCGGCTGAAAATCGATCTCTTTCTAAGGGTAGTGCCACATTACGCTTAATTATTTTGTCTCCGGGCGTTTTGGCAATTATAATATTGGGTTTGGATGTGTCATATTTAGCGACAAAATCGCGTGCTTCTATGGCTCTATATACACATTTATCTGCGAATATCTCTTTCTTCAATAAAACCAGATTTGATGTAGTTATTCCTGTGAGATTAAAAAGATAATATTTTGCGTTCACCAAATGCATTCTGCGCTTCTTACTAAAGGCCAGTGACGTACACGTATATGTTTTTAAAGCAGAAAATTAGTAATTTGAGCTGTGTTTTTAATGGTCTAATGCGATAGTTTGTAAATAAATTTTATCTTGAAGATTGACTTCTTGAGATGAACAGTTTTTTTTTTCGAAAATTTAGGAAGTAGTTTTAAATTGTAGCTATTTTATAAGGAAAATTCTATTATTATTCAAAATGTGGTATAGTTTTATAAACATATGAATTTGTATCAATATGAACTTCTTCGTAAGTACCAACCATACCTAAGAAAAAACCCTGTCGATAATTACAGTATATGTTGTTGGTTATGTTTTATATTTTGAATGGCAAGCCCCCGCCTCCCTCATGAAATGATGCTGTATCTGCTGAAATAATGACTGCAGTATAGGATTGTAATAAACTAACGGCTTGATATTTTTGCTTTAGTTTATTCTGAGTTCAAAACAATCTGTGAATGAACTGTCCTCTAAGCGCAGGCGTGTGATTTGACCTCGTAACGGCTGGAGGTCTTGGTGTCAGCGTCCAGAGAGGCGGTCTTCACTGAGGAGGACTTGGCCTTGTATGAGCTGCCGTCAATTCCCTTGACGTTGACTTCCTTGACGGAGGACTGAGCGCTGTCCTTGTCCTGGCTGGTGGCAGTGTTGGAGGATCCCCTAGCGTACTTGATGTTGCCATCAGTGTAAGCCTCGTCTTCCTTGTTGGCTTCAGCAGTCTTGGCGTCAGAGTTGGAGGCGGCGTTCTTCACGCTTGCGCTGTACCTCTCTACAGGCACACCAACTCCAACAACCTGAATAATCATGCTTAAGATCAGAAATTTATTGTTGTAATGTAGAAAACATAAGTAGGTAAAAGTGTGAAAGAATTCCGTGAGTGTTGATGATTTTGGTGAGTAAATAAAATACACATAAGAGAAAGAGTATGAAAATATAAAATATGTTTGTGCGACACGAATACAACACAGTATTTGTAAGAGAAATATATAAAGCCAACAAGTGTTGTTCATGAGAGGTTTTCTATTTTCACATTGAATATTACCAAAAACTAATACAGTGATTCGAGTCAATTTTGAATTTGAAAAGAAAAGTGGATGAAATGAGATCTTTTTTACATTGATCAGCATTTCAAACGCGTCTACAGTCAATTACCAAACATGTAAAAATATCTTTTTAGTAATGGATATTCGTGACAAAAGCTCATAATTTTATGTATTAGTAGATACGTGCGATTGTCGTAAAATGATAACAAAAATATTGTTTAATTCAATAACAAAACAAAGAGTGAGATTATGTATATAAAATATTAAAACCTGAAACAAATTTTTACTAAACTTTTTAATACAAAAATAAATGTAAACACTTACTGTTTTAGCGCATCCAGCAGAGATGGTGGGGACCAACTGAAACATAACACGGCGGGAAAATAAATTACACAAGTTCATTGCTTAGAGATTCGTTTCACTTACAAAATAAGGGGTAATCATTATAAGGTAGTAAAAGGTAATAATGTACCTATTCTTCTAAAATACTAAGAGTAAATGTTGTCAATGAATTATCGATTACAATATATTCATGTCGGGTAATTATGTTCTTTTATTGTTCTTTTATTAGTAAAAAAAAATAAAACCCTTACATTCAATCCCAATTTTTGTAATGCATTTGATTATAGTTTTCTGTCAAACATAGTACGAAATCGTCTGCAATAAAATATTCTGAACATACCGCTGAATTTACAAATTACACACAAACATGTATGGATTTAATTTTAGAGTCTTCCATGTTTGGAAATATTTACAACTAATGATTGAGGTATATATATGACTAATATTGAAATCTTGCCAAGATTAACCACTGTTTTATTCTTTGTAAACGTTTCGATGTGTTTCAAATAATGAATATGAGATGTGTATGGGTTTTCTCATTAACATATCAACAAGAATAAGTGTTATTAATTCAAAATAATACATTTTAACATATTTAGATGAACACTGAGAATTAAAAGCTGAAGACTAAAGTTGTACAAATAATTAATAATCCACACAGTTTTTAAATGGTGGATATCAACTCATTATTTCTATTGTTTTTCGTCTTTGGAGATAAATCAATGGCAGAACAGGTTTCAAAGATTTCAATTCATTAATGGCTTGTGCATTGTGCTTAAAATGAATCCGCTTGGTGTAAAGGTATGATTATTTATTATAGATACATGAATAACAACTGGATTACGGATTTGTTTCAAACGTACGTTAGAAATATTAGGAGCAACCTATAGACAGTAACTAATACTTGATGTTGCAAACGAATATTTCATGTTACAGGTAAAATATCAGTAATACAAACATGCTTGGTTTGAACAACAACTCAACATCGGCTTTATAAAGTATACAAATATATATTACATTTTTTTTAAGTAAGCTATTTAAGAAAACTCTTGCTTTTAAAATTGAACTGTGTGTATAACTGAATCGTTATTGAAGGTTACTATTAAAAAATTAAAACCAGATTATTAGACTATTTTAATATTTATATAAATTGGAATTATTACTAAAGAATTAACTAACGATGGCGAGGGCAACGATGGCAAGGGAAGCAACGGCTACGGAGGTCCTCATGATGAGACAGTGACAGTACAGTACAGTCAGTGACTTACCAAGATAGCGGCGGCGATTATATACCCGGTCTCTACATGTAACACCTGTTCATCACATGTAAACAAAATAGATCACTCGGCGTCGTAATATTGATAGATTATAAATTGCTAAATACGTTTTGGTTCATCAAGACAATGATCCTTCTCCACATCAAATTTACACAAGCTGTTAAAATGAATTGGATACATTTTCTAAATTGTCAATTCAGTTTGTGGGCTCTGTTTCCTTATTAAGTGAAGTGTATAGCCTATATTTATTTACAAAGTATAATCACAATATATCCTCGAAAAGTCTATCTCTAAAGGTAGCTTCACATTAAAAGATGGCCTTCATTAAAATCGATATGGGCTGTGAAAATAAGTTTTTGAATGGAGGTACATTATTAAAACTGTATATCTCGAAAATTCTTCAAAAATTGTACTACTTGTACTCCTCCCAATCTTGTATCCCACGACAGTAAAAGTAAAAATATTAAACAACTACATGAAGTTCGGTTGGAATCATTTTCTCTGCGCATAGAAATCATGATTATAAATTGATCTTACAGCTACAGACAAGCCAATGTAAGACCTTAGAAGGATAAGCATGTTTACAAGTTCCATTTCTAACACTAATAACACCAATTGAAATTTTCAAACATAACTAAAAAATATCAGTGCGTAAAATAATAAAATTAATAGTACTATTCTTGCTTATCACTTGGAATCAATATACAGTTCATATTGCATGTACATTCAAGATTACTCGATATAGGGCCACAATGAAGGTGTTATACATTTATGAGGTGGAGTCCGTTAGCACCGAATCTGCCAGAGCCGAATAGTGAAATCGTCCTCCAAGACCGAAAACGAAACTTTTCTATAGCTCCGAATGATTCGACGTTCACGGACAGGAGTGCAAATTATTCTGAGCTATCGGACCAAGGCATAAAAAATTCGAGGCTCACAGACGATTCTAATTTTCGGCACTAACGGAATCCAGGACGATTCGGAGTTGGGGGACTGTTTCAATATTCGATCCTAACGGACTCATGTGTCTTTTGGTGGAGTACGTTAGCACCGAATCCGCCAGAACCGAACAGTGAAATCGTTCGCCAAGACCGAAAATGATACTTTCCTATAGCTCCGAATAAATCGACGTTCACCTACCGGACCCACCCCATTTATCACATAATATTGTAAAAATGTTATGTTAATTTCTTATTAATATTTTTTCAATTCGAGCACCAAGAAACTACGCGACAAATGTATGACAACTTTGATGCTACAGAAGACACCATCAACTATCATATACTACTAGATAACACATAATGGTTGATTAACAACAACATGAGTACATTTTTTGGTTGAGTAGCCACTGTCTTTCTTATAAAAGCAATTCACAATTGCATTACTTCTCAACTTTCAATAGTTAATTTATTTATTAACTTATTCAAACTATCGTGGATTACTAAAATATTTATTGATATTTAATATCCAGCATCAGCAATCTAATAACTATGATTCGATACAGTTGTTATGCAGTCAATTATTGTTAGTTTATTATTTATTTAATAGACTTCTTAGACACGGGATTGTATATGACAAGTGGATATTGTTGAAGGTATTTTATTTTTTACTTGTGTTGTTAAATGTGCCACATTCTGTAATCATCATTCTGTAATATTCACCATCTGCTGCACGTTGCAAAAATATGCGAACGCCTTGAATAAGTAACATATGACGATTAATTTATAACTCATTAAAAGTTGATTTATAGTGGATCTATCTATCTAGCTAATATTTTATGTCATCAGAAAAGTACATGTCTCGTGCCACGTTAAAGATGTTAACGGTTATGTGTTATATAATCTCTTGTAGAGCAAGAGAAGATCCTGGTCCTTGTACTTGTTGATGTCATTTGGATTTTAGAATTTGTTAGATTCTTATGATGCAAACAGGTTCCACTTGTGAAAATGCTTTCACTGATGATAGTGCTCATGTTCTACATGATCACGGTTATAATCAGACAGCAGTAATATCTACAGGTATTCCAAACTCCCGAAACTCTGAGGACAAAGAAATTAATGACGGCATCCACTGGCAAACAGTGACTGGTTCATTCAAAAGACCTAGGAAATTGGTTTCGAACGGTCCCGACATATCGAAGAAATTGTGTTCAAACCCAAGTAGCTTCTCATTAACTACAAATAATCGTTTCGATGCTATTGGAGGGTCAAATACGATGGATGAGAGCACCACATCGATGCCGCCGTCTCGTGTTTGCGAGGATAAACCACCTCCGATCTTCGTACCCAACGTTGTAAACGTTAAGAGCATGATAACCGCTATTGAAACTGTTATCCCAAATGACAACTACACATTTAAATGCCTCAGCCAAAACAAATTCAAAGTTAATACAACAACTATTGACGGTTATCGGAAGCTGGTGCACAAACTAAAAGAGTTGCAGGTCACCTTTCATACCTACCAAATCAAACAAGAGAAAGCATATCGCGTGGTTTTAAAAAATATGCACTTTTCCACTGATGTTGCGGACATTATGATTGCTATTGAATCCTGTGGGTTCCAGGTTCGCAACGTAATGAATATGAGACAGCATAATACCAAAGCACCTCTTTCAATGTTCTTTGTTGATCTGGAACCAAATCCGTGTAACAAAGATATATTTAATATCGAGTACCTCCTTAATGCAAAAATTACCTTTGAACCACCGCTCAGGAAATCCGAGATCGTTCAGTGTAAGCGATGTCAAAGTTATGGACACACCAAAACGTATTGCTGGCACCCTTACAGGTGCGTTAAATGTGGCCAGAACCATGACACACTGGCATATTTGAAATCCAGTGATACCCCACCCACCTGCGCTCTATGTGAGGTGAACCACCCGGCGAACTACAAAGGTTGTTCTGTGTACCGCGAACTTAAACAAAAATCGTTTCCCCCGATCAGACCCAAAGTACCTGAAAGTAAAACTCATGATCAATCACCTCGGGGAGCCCAAGAAGTGGTAAGACCTCCCAGTCCATCCACTGTTCGAATCCTGCCGGGACGATCATATGCACAGGTGGCATCCAACTCGATGTCTGAAGATAACAGTACTCAAAACGCTTTAAGTAAAACACTTAACGACTTTTTCAGCAAATTTGAAACAATAATGATACAACAGGCTGAACAGATAGGTACTTTAATGAACCTATTGTCTTCCGTCATTTCGAAGCTAAAATGAATAATTTTTATAGAATAGCACTTTGGAACGCCAATGGCTTGAGTAACCATACTCAAGAGGTTAAAACATTTCTTGGTCTTCATAAAGTTGATATTATGCTTATCTCCGAAACTCACTTCACAGATATGACACATTTCAAAATTCCTTTTTACTCTCTGTATCACTGTAATCATCCAGATAATACTGCTCATGATGGTAGTGCGGTATTAGTTAAAAAATAGTACAAAACACCATGCCATACCTACTTATAAGTATAATTATATTCAAGCTTCCAGTGTTGTGATTGAAGACTGGTCAGGTCCACTCACGGTATCTTCTGTGTATACCCCTCCTCGTCATAACGTTTCATACCAGCAATACAGCGACTTCTTCAATACCTTGGGTTGTAGATTTATTGCGGGGGGTGACTTTAATGCGAAACACACCATGTGGGGCTCTCGGCTGTGCAATCCCAGAGGCCGTAATCTCCTCAAGACTATCAACGACAATAACTATCAATATTTTTCTACGGGAGAACCGACTTATTGGCCTACTGATCCCTTAAAAATTCCTGATTTGCTTGATTTCTTCGTGACTAAAGGTATTTCCCAAAAGTACACACGTGTAGAATCTTGTCTTGATTTATCCTCAGACCATTCTCCATTGATCTTCACTTTAAGTTCATCTGCCATTACTACAGAGGGTCCACTGCGGTTAAGTTCTAAATATACTGACTGGGACCAATTTCGATCTCTTCTTGATGAAAACTTGCATTTACTCGTTTCCTTGAAGACAAATGGTGAAATAGATGAAGCTGTTGAATTGTTTAACAGGACAGTCCAGAAGTGTGCTTGGCAATCAACGCCGTATCAACGAAATGGAACCACTGATGGCTTGAACTACCCTCTTAGCATCAAGAAAAAGATTGCTCAAAAAAGAAGACTTCGTAGGATTTGGCAAAATTCCAGGAATCCTCGTGATAAAAACAACTTCAATAGAACGGCGCGGGATTTGAAACGTTTGTTATCTAACTTCAATAATGAAAGGTTTCAGGTTTTTACTGCAAGTCTAACTCCAACAGAAGACACGAAATATTCAATGTGGAAAACTTCTAAACACAAGACTAGTCCAAGAGTGCCGATTCCTCCGATTATCTTGCCAGGTGGTGGCTGGGCCAAGAACAACAAGGAGAAAGCTGAAGTATTCGCTACGCACTTACGCGATGTGTTCAAGCCCAGTGACTCAGCTCAAGCTCCTGACCCAGAAATGGAATACTTATTAGAATCACCTACCCAACTATCACTTCCTGTTCAGCCCTTTACTCCCTCTGAAGTAACTGAAATAATTGTGAAACAATTGAAGCCGTACAAAGCTCCTGGGTATGACCTCATTACAGGAAGGATTTTAAAAGAACTGCCGAGGAAAGCTATTATGTTTTTGACTTTTGTCTTCAACGCAATATTGAGAATTGAGCATTTTCCAGCACAGTGGAAATTATCGGAAATTGTCATGGTAGCTAAACCTGGGAAGCCTCCACATCAGGTTAGTTCTTATAGGCCCATAAGTCTATTGCCTGTGACTTCAAAAGTTTTTGAGAAGCTTTTTCTAAAACGATTTCAGCAAGTTATTGATAGCGGCAACCTTATCCCCAACCATCAGTTTGGTTTCCGCCAGAAGCATTCTACCATTGAGCAGATTCATCGTGTGGTCAATGTAGTGAAGGAAGTTCTGGAAGCAAAAAGATACTGCTCGGCTGTTTTTCTTGATATCAGTCAGGCTTTTGATAAAGTTTGGCATGAGGGTCTCCTCTATAAATTAAAACTAATTGTTCCTCATTCTTTCTTTAATGTCATTAAGTCCTATTTGTCAAACAGGTTTTTTCGAGTCAAATTTCACGACGAATACTCCGACCTCCACAAAATTGAGGTGGGCGTTCCACAAGGCAGTGTATTGGGTCCCATCTTCTACACCCTCTTCACATCTGACATACCTGTACGAGCCGATGTCACCATGGCCACCTTTGCTGATGATACCGCTATACTAGCCTCTCATGAAGACCCAGGAACTGCATCCCAACGACTACAATCTGAGCTGGATGACTTGTCGGAGTGGCTTGTGAGATGGAGGGTGAAGGTTAATGAAACCAAGTCCACTCATGTAACTTTCACAACAAGGCCTGCTAACTGCCCACCTGTCTCTCTTAATAATGTCCTCCTCCCCCAATCTGAAGAAGTGAAATATCTGGGTATGCATCTAGACCGAAGACTAACTTGGCGTTCTCATATCTGACACAAAAGATTATTTTTAAACTCAAAATTCAAAAAAATATCCTGGCTTTTAAACAAGAGGTCGAAATTATCATTAAGAAATAAGATGTTAGTATACAAGGTGATTTTGAAACCTGTTTGGACTTATGGTATACAGCTTTGGGGTACAGCCAGTAACTCCAACATCGAAATTCTCCAACGTTTTCAGTCTAAAGTCCTTCGGAACATCCTGGAAGTTCCGTGGTATATAACTAATCAATTAATACATCAAGACGCCAAAATTCCCACAGTAAAAGAGGAAATAACTCGCTACAGCAAGAAGTACCAAGACAAGCTGTATTCTCATCCGAACTACCTTGCGATGAACCTGTTGGATAATAGTGCGTCAGTTACACGTCTGAAGAGACACTCAATCCTGGACTTACCTCTTAGGTTCTAATTTCAAACTTTCTTGTTTATTTGTGTTAGCTCTATCGCTGGATAGAGTCTAACTCGTGTTAATTTATTATTTTATCTAATTTACTTATTGTTCTAAGAATGTCTGAACAGAATGTAAATAAAATTGTAAAAAAAAAAATTGTAACTTCTCTAAATATCTTCTTATCTAAACACGATGAACGTATTTCTAAAAGTAAAACAGCTGTAATCTTTACAGTTGGTTGTCAGATGTAAGAAAAATAAACAAATTGCAAAAACACTTCTAGGTTTGTTCATGTCTTGGGTAAGTATTGTCTTAAATCTCTTTAAAAGTAGTAAAAATATTAATTTTAAATTCATAATGTTATCAGTAGAACAAGGTTTTGAAGTCAGAGTTACATTTTACGTTGATTATATAAAGAAGGCAAGGGGAATTATATAAGTACCGATCATTTCAAATAACTTATTGACTTTTATCTAAGCGCAGAATCTCGAGTTGAATACGTAATTACAATAATTAAGTTATGCTAAACGTGCATCTTCATGAACAAAAGGCTTACGTTACATCACGAACTGTGTAGTCAGAGTACATTTGGCTGTTTTGTCATGAATTAAATATTATTGTATTTTAATAGCAATTCATATTATGAAAGAGCCTGTTCAGACGGTGTAATTGTGGAGTCTTTTCCACCATTGGATGAGTTTTCACTTCAGAGTATTCTAAAGAGGCACTGATGTTTTCTTTAAAATGAGTTACGAGCTAGGGAAACTTTGAGGAAATTACTGTACATCAGTGCTTTGTTTTTTAGTATTAAGTAAATAAGTAATTATTTCCAATATTATTTTTTTGTTGATTATGTTTTGCGTTTGAATTTCATCTGCTGTATATAAGATGCAGAATCTCGTTCATATATAGGGTCACCTTCTGGATGATTTATCTTTATGGTTGGAAAGCAAAAAATAAATTGAAAATGTAAAGGTCGACAATTTATCAAACCGTGCGACCTTATAATGTTGAACAAAAGGGCAGACTTGGGTCTTCTTTGTTATCGCTGTTTTCCATATATGGTAGTATTTTAAGGTCTATGATATCCATAGAACCGTTATTCGTAAATCGATTATCATTGGTTAATATCTGCGCATTGTTTAATAATCATGCTCGTGTAATTGTTAAGACTCAGGTGTTCAGTCCTCCAATCAGGGTCGGATTTAAAAGACCCCTAGGCTCCAGCAATGGTGCGGGCCCTGAACTCTTGGTTGGGGGGGGGGTGGTATATTCTAAAATATCTAAAATATGTAAGATATTTAATTTTCGTTAAATGTCATTACACTAATCGATTCAGCATCAATAAAAAATGTCCAAATACTATGTAAATAAAAAATGTAAATAGTGCAGTTGCCGAGTTTTCTTAAACCTCTTCTCTGTTTTTGTTTTAGAATTTTCAAAATAATCCCATGAATTAGATCAATTAAACAGTTATAAATTGTGCTATAAAGTCTAGAGAAAATGTTGATATTTTCTAGAACAACAAGCCACCGACTCTAAAAGAAAGATTGGGGAAGCTGGAAGATGAACTTGACCGATTGATAAGTATTCAGGAGGCAACTCGACATCATGCCCGACTTGAAGCTGAGGCATCAGTGGAAGGGAAGCAGACCCAAAATTTAAGATCTCAGGTAAATTTTTTGATACATAAGTTTTTTAAATTACGTCCAATGTTTTCATTATTGAGCTTCATTAGTTGTACATACTAAATATTTAATTTAAAAATTAATTTTGGTTCAAATATTACAAAAGGAACGCGTTTATTTTTAAGGTTCAGTGACGAATCGTCGAAGTAAAATAAAATTTAAAATTGAACCAAATACAGTTACATGTTCACAAGACTCACAGTTATTTTAACACGATGTTATGAAAAACGGTTGAAAATACCATTAATTTGTGTACATGTGTGCATTTCTTATCTACAAACATTATCCGTGCCTTTTTAATTTTAGGTCTTTCAAAATAATTTTAGTAATATAATTAATTATGACGAGGATACATAGGTTACGTTCTATTTAGAAAAGCGTTTGGGTCTTGTAGGAATATCTTTTATCACAATATTTGACGTTAAGGCTGTTTTTGTTTTATTTGCAATCACATCAGATTTTTTACAGGATAAGTGAAATGGCATTGCAGTAAGATATTAGAATCGAAACAAAAAACCAAGTAATCAAGAAGACTATTGCTATTTTCAGTTGGAAAATATTAAAAATCTGGTAGGTTTGGGTTTATAGGGGATGTAGTTTTAACACTCACTGAGCAACGTTCATCCATTTTTATTAGGTTAGTGATACTAGTTTTATATAGTTTCAAACAAATAAGAACATTCGTATGAATTGTCTCTTATCAATAAACGTTCAATTAAATAAAATTGTAAACCCAGGTACTATTCAGTAGCTTTTTTTTAACAGTAAACAAATTTTGCACATAAAATCATTAATATTATAACGATAACACCTATTAACAAATTTTAAATTGATTTACACAAAACATTTTCCCCAATAATATGAATTATAAATATAAATCGTATCTTCTTTGTGTCTCTACTTTTGAATACTTGTAAGATTTAAACAATTGTACTTTTACATAGTTGTTTTATTTTACTCTTTTTTGTTTAAGGCGAGAAACAATTTGATTTGTTTACAGAGATGTTCATGTACGAACAATATGTCTTGCACACGTACACTAGTTTGTGCCCGTCGGACCACTTCCCACTGCATCCAAGAAGCCCCCTTGCCTCTTGCCAACATCACCAAGTGTCTGCAGCACATCAACTTCAATCTTACAAAAGGTTGGTATAACTGACTTTGGACCATGAGAATCAAGAGTCCTTTGAAATTCTTAAGATGTTTCTATCTCACTGAAGAGCACTTTCAGTTCAAAAATGAAATGGCAGAGCTGGGAATGCACATCAGCTTATGATTTTAGGAGGGGTGGAGACGTCCGGTGATTGGCTGAAGTTCGACCAATAATCGGTCAACAGGATTTAACTTTTTGCTAATCTTATGCTTTCATTTTCAAAAGTGAGAGGCAAATTGTTTTTGAATACATATCATTGCTTATTCTGGTTTAACACCAGCAAGGATACCAGGGTGGTAACTGACTATACAATTAACTAATTTACTATTCTACTACTGGGTAACTAAATGCTTTCCAGAAAAAATAATAATAGTACTAAATACTAGTGTTAGTCAATATAAGCTATTATTTTAGGAATAATAAACACACTAGAGTATATCACTGTTTGGATTTTTGGAAGAGAATAGTTTTTTCCTATACCCTATAAGAGAAAACACACATTGGTTCAATTTTGTGAGACACAGATGGTGAAACTGTTTTAAGAAATAATATAAATGAATGTACCATTTCTAAATAATTACATAACATATTATATCTATACTTTCAGTTTTGGGAATTTTTAATTAACTTTGAGCTTACATATCTCATATAAATACTATTTGGAGGCGCTTATATATTTATAAAATCTGTGAAATGCCAGATGTTATTATAGCTACTACAAAGTACACTATTGAATTTTTTAGGAACTCAAGCTATTACAAAGATTGCAAAATCAACCGCACAACAAAATGTCTTTGAAAATAAAATACCGTACCATGAGGGGTGTTTCAAGGTAATGTATTGAATTTGCATTTTCCATAGAGTTTAATAGGTAATAACGAAAAACTAAAATTTTACCATCAAGTGTATAAGATAATGTATAGTCAGTGTTTGAAACTGACCCTCTTAAATAAATTAATACATTTTAGTAAAATATAAAATCCATGTGCGTATTTGGTCAGTAAAGTGCCATACATACATACATACATATGCTCATTACATTTACATTTTCATATGCTCATTTGATATGTAGGATTCTTAACATTTTGTATGCATAATAATTATCTTTCTGCAATATTGATTACGAGGGAAATAATATTTAATACAACAAATTACTTTTTACCATCAGTTTTATTACTTGTATATTGAAGTAATTTTGATATATCATTTTAAATTTAATAGAAAATTGTGTACTGAAATATATACTATTCTAAATTTAATAGATGTAACAAAATCGATACAAAAATTCAAATTATTATTGCTTGTACTACAAAATACTTAATTATTCATAAAATAGTCGTATTCTTCTAGGAAACATTTCTTAAAACGATATTTCTACACATTATCTTCTCCAAGAAGAAGTAACAATAATAATAACCTATTAAGCTTTGTATTTACTTTGTGTTAAAATATATCATTGTTTAATTTTGTTGAAACAGGAAAGTGAACAACTGCCCGAATTCTCTGCTGTTTTGAAGACTTCGACGGTAAAAAAGATAAATGAAGACGCTTTGTTTAAGGTAAAGTGACCTTTTCAATGTTATTAATTTTATAAGATAACTTAAGAATTGAAACTATCCTCAAAACTTTTAAACCTATTGCATATATAATATTAAATATTGTAGCAACATTGTGTCTTATCTCATACAATTACTTGACAATTGCACAAATAATTTACATGGTACACTCAATTGTAGTAGCCTACCCAACACTAAATGGATACACAATGTATGTATAACTAAACGTTTTTAGGGATAATTTCTATGATATCTTGTTACCAGTATTTTATAAAATACAATAATACATAGAAGAAACATGTAAAAGCATATTTGCAGTTGAAAAGATGAAATAGACTAAAAACAATTACTTTAAACGTCGAACTAAAAATACCGTACTAAAAAAGTTTGAGGGAACAAAGCCATAGGCTTTGGATAACAACTGCAAGACATCGGGTTGATTTTTTGTTGACCTGAGCAGTGATTTTGTTTTAGGAACTTCGAGAAGAAAAGGATAAAAGACACAGGACAGAAACCCAAATAAAAGCCCTGAAAGAGGAATTAAAGAAAACACAATTGGAACTGAAGGAGAAAACAGATTCAGTACTTTTATTGCAAAAGGTAGGTCCTTCCAAAGTCACTTAAAAAAATCATAATTGTTGAGTTTATAACATCAGTGTTTCCATTTAGTTTTAACATTATTGTAAGCTCCGTTTGTTGTAACCGTGTTTGGCCTATATTTTCAGCTGCAGGTAGAATGCTATTCTCTTACCCACCAATAAATGTTCAGAATTCACCTAAGTAGAAAAAAACCTTTAAACAAATCTTTATGCGTACTAAGATTAGAACAAGAAAGTAACGCTTTTGGTTGTATTTGTTACACAGATAAATCATTCATATGAAAGTAGTGTGCCGAGGTCTGAAGGACTTAGTTCTTAGATCTACCGCTAGGGCTGCGCCACGTAACGTTGATTGTTGCCGTTCAAGTAATTTCTAGTTGACCTCTCACTCCACAGATGGCAGTTCAAGAGCTCATTCTTGCCGTGTCCCAATTTATATCATTGGATGAGTTATCTCTTGTGTAACTAATACCATTAAAGGTAACACTAAATACTAATTTTGTTTCAAAAATAAATTTTAATATATTTAAGATTATCGCATGTATAGGCGTTTCTGTTGCAATGCTTGTAAATTTTCTGTATTTTAAAACAGTAATCTTTTTATGTTGTTCAGGAGGTAAAGGAGACATTTGAAAAACTGGAGGATGCAAAAGTTGTGATAGAAAAATACAATCAAGAGCGTCAATGTTCTGAATATGCGTGGCCCATCAAGTTCAACAGCATCTGTCAAGTAGGTTTAATTTTGTTCCTTATTCACTACGAATATCAAATTCAAAGTTACAGCTGATTTAATTTCATTGTATTTGCATGTATTAGAGGCATTGGTTGTAATTTATAGAATCTGCAACACTTACTATATCCTGAAATCTTGTGCTGGATGTACTATGTACGTACTTAAAGTAACAGATTTTTGCGTAAGTATATTATGTTAAGTAGTCAATTTCATAAGGATTACTCAAACTTTTAAAACAAAATAATTTTAATGAGTTTACTTAGTAAAATAAATACCAAAGGAAAGGAGTGGATATCATAATAGTTTCTGACTTTAGTGTTTTATTTATAATAGCTTTTGTTTTTTAATTGATTTTTTTCTTGTTTCCTCCTATCTATTATTTAATAAATCTCACTTTAAGAGATTGTGTTTGTCAATAGTAATCACCTTATGTTCGAGTTGTGTTTGCTACGCTGTGGCAAAAGGTTTCTAATTTGTTATCTCTGTTACCGGCAAAGTGTAAAATCAGGTATTGTATAGAATACCTAGGCATTCTACACATTGCCAAAAAGTAAGCAGGCAAAGTGTGAAATTTTAAACATTTCATACTTTGCTCAGGCATTCTATAAAATGCCTGCTGGAGTTCAGGCAGAGTTAAAAATCTGTCTGTTCCATTGTTTTCAAGTTACAACGTGCTTGCCTCACCTACTCCCCCCGCCCATCCCCGCTATAACGCTGCTCTCAGTTCTGTTCCGTCACGCCACAGTATTGTGCTAGGCCTACGCTTTAGTTCTGTTCTGTCGTGCCACTGTATTGTTGCTTGAAAATGTCACAATGTGAACTGTAGTATCAGTAGTTCTAGTGATCGTTTATCGCTTATGAAACTTCGTTTTAGTGCCGAACTTGTAAAAATTCGGAATGCAAGTGCTAAAAATAGTGTTTTTTTACTGAAGACGACTATAAGAAGCTGGTGTTGGAAGTCTAAGATGCCAAGGCCAAGCCCAGAAAGGAACCTCGTCAATACTGGCTACTCAACAGGTATGATGTAATGATCGTAGAACATGTGCAAAAACTAATACACCCATTAAAACAAGGAGACAGTGTTGTAAAATTTTATGTCCACGATTCAGATTTATTTACTGTTCTCCAAGAAACTCATGTAGCTATTGGTCATGGTGGAAGAGATCGAATGTTAAAAGAGCTAGATATTAAGTACAAAAAATGTTACACGTCATGATGTTGAGCTATATATTAGTTTGTGTGAGCCATGTCAGAAGAAACAAAAGGGTTCGAAAAGAGGAGTGGTAGTAAAGCCCCCTGATTTCATCAGAATTTAATTCTCGTTGTCAAGTAGATTTAATTGATTTCCAGTCACAGCCCGACAGGGGAGTTTAAGTTCATAATGTGTCTATCAGGATCATTTGACAAAATTTGTGATTCTTAAGCCTCTCAAAACTAAAAACCGGCTGAGGAAGTAGCATATCACCTAGTTGATATTTTTACTCTCATTAGAGCACCAAGTATATTGCAGTCAGACAATGGAAGGGAGTTTCCAAACAAAATAGTTTAAAAATTTAAAAAATTATTGGCCTACGTTAAAAATCGTTCATGGCAAACCACGTTCATTCTCAAAGTCAGGGGTAGTGTAGAACGTGCAAACCAAGATATTGAAAACATGATTTCGACTTGGATGCAAGATGAAAAAACCTGACCGTTGGAGTGAGGGATTGAGATTTGTGCAACTTATGAAAAATAGAGGTTTATATTCAGGAATCAAAAGAACGCCTATGAGGCTCTCTTCGGCTGTAAAGTAAAGGTCGGTCTTCCAACATTTCTCTGCCTCGAGACATTTTGGATTCCATTAACAGCGAAGAAGATTTGGAAAGAGTGGTTAATAACATGCACATAACAGAAACACAAACAATGTCAAGTCTAGAACCTCCACTCCAAACCGATCATAACACTTCAGAAGTTAATGAGGCAACCGTTGATGTCAGTTCTAGCCTTATACAAATGTGTAGCGTTTGTTTGCAGCAAACTAATGAGAAACAAAACTGCACAAAATGTTTAGCGGACATATATATTTCATGTGGCCATTCAATTCAGGGGTGTGATGATACTGAAAAAACCCTATTATGTGTCCCTTGTTTTAATTCGGAAAATATTGATAAAGAGAGGAAGAGGTCAAAAGCTTGTCTTGAAAAACAAGCTAAGAAATGAAAGCTAATTCCGATAAAATGTTTCCCCCCGTCACCGAAGGAGTCACTGTTCGTGTTCCAATTCCTGACGTTGACAAAGGAAGAGATGACTTGAGAAATATTCTGGCCGAGTGGTCATGGATACGACAGAAGATGGGTTTTATAAATTAGGGACCACCAACGGGGTTTTGAAACAACTGTACGCAAGGTCACAGTTTACAGTTTGCCAAAAAAAGCCTAGTTCGAGTAGAAGGCGTGCCTGATCAAGAAACAGGACTTTGTTACCGTTGCAACAGCTCAGTCAACAGGAAGCGGCTAAGGATTTGTGAGATGCACTTGCAAAACAAACCAAACAATGTGCTTGTGTTAAAAACAATCAAAAAATGCAACTCGAAGTGCCATAGTTCTCTTTCCTGCTGTAAACAAGTAATTTCTTTAATTTAATATTTCACTTTAAAATTTTACTCTAGTAAAAACATGAGGATTTTCAGATCCTATGTTTAATACACATTTTAATACAAATTTAATACATGTACATTTCATGTTTGTTATTTGCAATAAACAATTTTTTAACAATGTGGTTTCATTTTATACTTTGCCTGCAAAACTTTCGACATTCTATATAATGCCTAGGCATTATTACACAATGCCTAGGCAAAGTTTGTACATTTTTTAAGAAATGAGTTTATTTCATACTTTGCCTGGATTCACTCGGCAATGTATACAATGCCTAGGTATTCCATACAATGCCTGAATTGTACACATTGCCGGGTAACATCTCTATTAAATTCCAGGACCTCCAAGAAGAACAACTGAAGAGAAAGGAAGCAGAGAAGAGTGTTCAAAGGATGCAGGATATGTTACAAAAAATGCACGTTGATTTGGAAGGACAGTTCACTATGGAAGCAACTATCGATTGGCTAAAGGTAAATTAAGATTTGTTTATAAACATAATTTGTGTATACTGTTTTAAAAATAGATGGTGTGGCTCTTTGGGTTAGAATACCCAGGCACTCAATGACTTTCCACAATGTCTTAAAACAAATACAAGAGCATTAATAAATGCAAGAGCATTTTAAATCTAATAAATACTTTTATAGGTAAACAGTTTACAAAAAGACACTGAACGGTTGTAGTTCATGCAGGGTAGGTAAATACCCCTCCGCCGCTGTGATGCCGCCCTCTCCCAGTATCCCCACCACTGCTCGGCACTCGCCCGCTCGCTCTATCCCCTGACCTGACCGCTGCCGCTTAGCGGCTAACATCACACCAAAACACAAGCTCCCTGGTTACGTCTACGGCTACATTAGTGTGTTTAGTTAATATTTTACGCTTGTATAGGTCTATGCACAAAATAAAATATACTTATAGAATAGGAAAGTAGCTTCAGTGTAGAAAAATGGCGCGAACGAGATACGATCCAAACAGGTGATAAAACAGAGACGAGGAGATGCTTGTCCCACTCCCCACCACTGGAGGGGACTCCCCTCCTGCGCGTGGCTACATATTTTTCTTCTGCGCAGGTTTCTTTGCGAGCGGTTTATCTATAATGTGTTTTTTAACATGTGACACAGTACATTATTGCTATTTTATGACTATATTAATAATACTATAGGCAACACCTTTGATACCACTTCCATGGTTTGTGAGATTTTATTTGATGTGATCTAGCAACAAAACAGATTACACTCACTTCCACTGAATATCGCACGCTTTGTAAGAAAATCCAAATGAAATCAGGTATTTCCTTATCCCTGTGAGGATTATGTGATTAAGAGATTTCTTTGAACAGAGCTGAGAATCTAATTTTCTGAAATCATTGTCACTCTACATTTAATAGAAATATGGCATTGGCAATCGTTATAATGACAAAAAGTACAATCTTGTATTGTTAAATAACTCTAGTGAAAGTAAAACTATTAAAATAAAATGAGGCCATATCCAAGAGCTTATAACGTGAGATTATTGATGAATCGCATCCGACCAATTCTCTCAGCCAGCAAGATATCCTCCTTTTTAGAACTTCTTACATTCCAAAGGTTATGCATCCAGGATAAACACGTGTATTACCTTTATTTGTATTAGTTACATGAGATAAATCATTTATACGGACTGGTGTTCTGATGCTTGGGGGTTATTTCAGTCAGTGTGAATATTGAGTTCAGCTCTAGTTTCTTTCCTCCTAGTGCAGCATCTGGAATCTAACGCTGTCAAAGACTTGGCTCCTGGAATCTGGAGTCATGTTCGTCTGAAGAGATCCAAAAACAGTCGGCGCCAAAGCTGCTCAAAATTCTCTTTACATTATTGACACCCAGACTTCAAAATATAGTTTAATCTAGGAGAAGAACTATTCTAGTTGTCTCATCAGGTTTAGAATTATGAGCATCCAATATTTAGACACGATATTTAAGCACGTTGGAGCCACACTTACTACCATAGCTGCGTTTTATTAAGTGCACGTTTTAAAGTTAGTGCGCCTAGAATTGTTGTGATTCTTGACTTATGCGCGTCAAAAAACTCTGGTATGATTTGCTTATCTTAACCTAGATTGCATATGTTAGGTTAGGTATTCGCCTAGAGAAAAGATCATATTGCAGATCTCTAAATGTAATGGTTCTGAATTTTTGTATCACTAAACGATGACAAACGTCCGGAAAATTCTGTTTCCTTCAACAACCCTTCCATTGTCAAACATAAACTTCAACAAAGAAGTTATATTTAGGTTATTTATGAGTTCCACCTTATAACTGTGATTGTTAAAGGTTAAAATGTTTGTTACCTCACATCAAAATCAAATCAAATCATATTTTATTGCATTTTTACAATTTCACATTGCATTGCAAATGTCAGTAAATCATTTTGTAAATAGTTTTCATACATGCCAAAGTTAAAGCATTCACACATGCACCCAAACCTACACTTCCACACATTCACTCAAGCACACTGTCACTGACTCCAGATCCTATGCCTGTCATAAATCCTGTTGCCGTACCTGTTGCCACGGAATACAGTCCAAGCTTTCCCTTTGATGTGCCTTAATTTATACCATTTGATCGATTACCTCTTATGTAACTAATACAATCAAGGGTGTTAACAGGATCAAAACAAAAAGTTGATGTCTCTGACGGACAAGTTGCAATCGGAAGTCGACGAGATGAGCGCGGAGGGGCTGAAAAAAGACGAGATGATGGAGGAAAACCTGAGGAGGATGAAGCAGCTGGCCTGTCTCTGCGAACGACTTAGAGATCAGCTGATTGTGTCCAGAGAGAAGACTGCAGCTGGAGAGGAGAAAATTAAGATGAGTGGTGTTCGCTGTCAAAGGCTCACAGACAAGTTAGTAGATTTTGGACCCAATACAGTAATACCAGAAATTAACGGACTATCCAAGGCTGTCATAAAAGATTTTTGGTTCACAACGCGTCAAAAATACTGAACACAGTTAAATCTAAAATAATTTGGCCTTACTTGGCAAAATAAAACTGGCAGAACCAGCAGAGCGATGAAGATGAGGGAAGGGCGAGCCTGTATCGATCAATCAACGATATTACGCCTCTTTTTAAGAGGTTGTCAACTTATGACAAACTGGTTTTTATACTTGGTCCAGCCATTATTGAGTTTAACATATTTTAACTCTACATGGCTCTCCTCAACGAGGCTGACATCTCAAGATTGTGTGAAAAATTATTGATGATTGCTATATGTTATGGATTGACGTTTTAAACATTCTGTGATTTCAAAAATAACTTAAGCGTAAATCCGCAGGCCAGTTCTTGAGGTGCGTATTGTACTGCGAGAAAGTTAATGATGATAGATTCTATTTATGGAGTTTCCAATATTGGAATATAATATAATATATACGATATATTTTAAAACTTATTCTGGGCGTCCTAGAAACGTTCTCGAACAAAAAACTACAATCGTGGTGTTTGGTTATTGACCTATAAAATATACTAAAATAGATTAAATATTACAATATCCAAGACATGGCCGTATATAAGGGAGCCTTAGGGGGTCCAAGCCCCCCGAATTTTGAAAGATTAACATTAAACTGTACCCAATAGATTGTTTTAAGCTAGAACGTACATCTATGAGGCCTTAAAGCTCAACAATTTTTTCCGAGAGAATATTCTTAAACTCCTATTTTTGAAGGGTATTTTACACCTCATAAACGATTATGTGAGTCAGTCCCATCCCCAAAATAATGTTCTATGTACACCACTCACTGTAATCCAACCGATAGGAATATTAAGTTAGAAGTATTAATTATCTCATCGTACTATGTTAATGTGTTTCTACAAATTAATTGTATATTACAGTTTGTTTATTTGTAAAGACATGTGGTAGGAGTAATACAATTTGTTTTCATCTAACTATTGTGATTTATTTATAAATAAAAAAAAAAAAAACTAATGCAGTTGAACTTCTAACGCTTTTTTAGTGACAAAGCTTTTAATTTAGAGGAATCAATATGCATTGCATTATACAGACCTATTTCACCTTCAAGTATAACTACTTCAATTGTTATCATTTACTACTAAAATTTCAACAGACATTCCAATAGCCACCTACTTCAAGAGTAAATAATATTTCTTTAATACTACTTTCATTTCAATTTTTGTAGATTCCTTGAGGCCCAGTGTGCTTTAGAGGACTTGAAAAAATGTCAGGTCCAAGACAGGCAGGAGATGTTGAGGCTATCAGAGTTGCTGGATAGTGCTTCTGTCTCAAACACAGCACTTCAAAAAAGGTAAGTACAATTGTTTATAGTACACATGTTTAAGTATAACACTCCTATAGTAACTTTGAATTACTCCTGTGTAGGATCTGTTTCAGCAGCTTTTCGCCAATTTAGATTTTGAGCGACGTAACTTTTGTTCAAATTTTATCACAATATTATCAGCTGAATAATAAGCTGTTTCATATGTTTATAAAAAGTGTTCACTCCTCTTGTGTGGTCTTATGCATGTTTAGTGTTTTATACTGGCTTTTAATTTGCTTTTGAAGCAAAGCAAGTAAATCTTTTGGCATACTATTGGGTACTAAAGTTTTGTCTTGAGTTGGTTTTCCTAGCGGCCATTTTGATTTTAGCCCCATAGCAACAATTTTAAACTTGAAACCATTTTAAACTTCAAACAATTTGGAATTTCAAACCATTTCAAACTCCAAATAAATTTAAACCTCGAACTATTATAAACCTTAAATAATGTGAAACTTCAAACTATGTTAAACTTCAAACCGTATTAAACTTCAGACTATATTGTCTCAAAAATTCTTGTAATTTGTCATTAAAATGTTAAAAAAGTTTAAGATCTACAAGAAAAACTAAAATCAGTTTGGATGCGTATTAATTACATCTTTAAAATGTGACATCTCTCAAGATTCTACGAGCAAAAAAATAGGGGTGCAAAAGTGATTTAGGTTTAAACTATTAATTATTCTTATAGAAAAAACTCAAGGTCGTTTCTCTATAGCCAGCTTTTGAGATTGTTTTTTATAACATTGTATAATAGTCTAAGAGCAGAGAGCTAATTTGAATTGTATAAGTTACACAATCTAGTTTTCTTGAGATTTATAGAGGAATTTTGTTTTATGAAAGAAATCTATCGTTAGCCACGCTAGTTTTTTTGGAGATCGCAATCGGAGGGTATTAAAAATACAAAACAATTTTTTTCTCACCTTGACACATATCAAGCCAACCGTCAGTTAAGTTAGCGCCAGGTAACAATATACACAACCCTTAAAGCGGCGACTTTGAGTCTTTGTTTTTCTGACAGTGAATTAACTAAATTCTGAGTTTAGCTCCAGTTCACCCTCCTTTCATTGCAGCGTCTCTGGAATCTGGAGTCATGTTTGTCTGAAGACATCCAAAGAAAGTCGACGTCGAAGAATCTCAAAACGAAACATTTACATCGTTTCGACATCAGAGACACCTATAAATAGGTGAAGTGGTAGTCTCATTGTCTCATCAGGTACACAATTGAGTGCACTACGATGTGATAGACACGATCTCTAAGAACGGTGGAGCAGCAGGGTTTTCTACACATAACGTAGCTACTGTGTCAGTTACCAGAACCTGGAATAAATGGAAGGTAAATTGGAGCTAAACTCAAAATTCAATTAAATCAACCCTTCCAACGTAGCTACGTTACGTGTAGTGATTTAACTATTGTTTGTGTGGCAGAAGGTCGGGATTAAGTGTGTGAAACTAGAGCAAATATAATTTGAGAAAAAAATTGCTTGATATTTTTAACCAATTTTATATCCTCCCATTTCGGTCATCCGTGAAAATTTGTGTGACTGAATATTGGACATCTCTACGAAGAAAAATGTCTCTGTCGATTTAAAACAAATTCAGGTTGTAAATTATCTCTTGGATCTTGACTATCAAGATGGCTCTTAATGTCTTAAATGATTAAAACTTCAGTTTTATTAATCGTGTACAATATTGCGTCATATATTATTGTGCAATTCCTCTGCAGTTATGATATACATTTAGTTTAAACGTTTTTGCTTGTTTTTGTGCAGAGTTGATGAAATGTCAGAGATAATGAAACAACAAAATGACGTCATCAGTCAACAATCTGACGCAATCAATGAGAAGGTAATTAAGTATTTTGTAAGAGTAAAAAATATAATTCGATGAATTTCTAGACGGTACATTAGTTCATAAGTGTGTGAGAATTTAAAACGCATTCTAGATGACCAACATCTCCTGGTCTGAATGCTGATGCAGCATCTGGAATCTGACGCTGTCACAAACTTGACTCCTGGAATCTGGACAGATTCCAGATGCTGCACTAAGATGGCGGTGAACTGAAGCTAAACGCTAAATTCACACTAAATTAACCCTTCCCACCATAGCTTTTCGTTATCTTTTAGGGTTTAATCCGATTGATTTATTTCGAATGATCGTCATTTTAAAATTATAACCCTCTATAGATAAATTATTATGACGATATTATGAAATATTAGTCTAAAAACTTAGCTACATTTTAACCTCTAAAACTAGCTACTGTATGTACGCTTTTCTTCTAGAGTGCCTTCCAATTCTACATGCAAAATGTGTTGATTAGAGCTTTGTCTGTGAAACTTTAAGGAAATGTTAATAAAATCATGTATAATAGGACAGATTTATTTATTTTACTACCCGTTTATTTGAAACTGAAATTCATAGAATGGTTGGAAGTACCCTTTCTGGACAAAAAGAGAAATTTATACTTTAAATTAAAACACACAGGCCCCCATTACAGTTATCTATTAATTTTAAACGTACATTTTAACTATTTATACTTTTATTTATAAAAATTTTCAAAAAATATTATTTCTACTGTTAACACTGTGTTTGGGATATGTGTATAACAACGTGAAGATTTATCTAGAATAGTTCGAAACTATTTGAATATTTCAAGGTTCATTTTAAAAATTGGGTATGTAAAGTAAAACATAATATAATTGCTGTAAGATACAACATATGTTAAGTTGCCATTCTTAAGAATGATTAATCTATTTGAGTCGAAATTGACCAATCGGCTAGGTTTGTAGATTTAGTTTCATAAACTATAAAGTTAACTTGATTTACATTTCATAGGAACCAAGCCATAAAGCAACTTATTCCTTAACTTTTTTGTCGCATAGTTCCTTGAGAACTTCCATTTTGCATCCAACTGCGTTTCAATTTTTCGATATTTACCTACTGCAATTCATAGAATGAAATATCTAAAAATGACTTTTCAATACAGAATTCAAATATATGAAACAACCGCACACATTTTACGACGGTCCCAACTGTATTTGGACATATACAAGTGGAACCTTTAAAAGAAGACACCTTGTAACATCGTGAAACTAAAAACCGGGAGAAAATATGGTTGTTACATTTTATCATTGTACTCAAAGTAATTAACCCTTTAGGTTCTGAATGTTATAGTCTCTGCAAGAGCTGCAAAACGAGACATGAAACACCTGTATCTGATAGTTAAAGAATTGAGTTTTCACTAAAATTCTAATACTTCTACTAAAGTCTATAACAAAATAACTTCTTTGCTAATGAATGTCGTACAAAAAGTTATTTTATTTTTAAGGAACAGCAACTAAAGTTGGCCTATAGCAATATAAAACTGCAGAGCCAAAGGCTGGACGATCTGGAGAGAAAGAGGTCTTCAGAACCCAAGAATTTGGAGGCCAAACAGCTCTTGGAAGGTGACATGAAAAAATTAAGGCAAGTATCGATTTTCAATTAAACAGACAACATTTTCTAGAATTGAAAATCTACTTAAGGTGATTTTTATATATACTTATATTTCAACTTTACTTTTGATCAACAATACACTTAGCTGGATTAAAGAAAAGCTCTAACATCGAAGCTCTCTGCTTTCTAGGAAAGTGGTTGGCTTCTTCAGATATGTCCTTGTGGGTTTTGGTTTTTCACCGTTTAGTAACAAATGTAATCATTCTTATTCAATTTAAGAGTTAATCGTAGGTACATTTTACATTGAAAGTTTTACCAATCCTCTAAACAGTTTATCACTGTGTAATGAGAGTTATCTTAATTATTTAACTATTTTGGTGCACTCTTTAATTTGTTTGATTTTACCTTATTTTTATTTACACCACATTATGGATTCTGAGACATGATTTATATTACTTCAACCTGATTTTGTCTGTATGTGTGCTTGAAGTATAGAGTTTTTATCTGAAATAAGTATGGAAAGATGACCCAAGTTAGTTTAGGGCTTGCCATTCCCTGAAAAAAAAACCCCAAAGTAGATTTTCCGAACATATCAACCAGTAATCAGTTGTTTAATACTATACATTATTAAAGTAATTCTTACTGTTATGCATTTACAGGATCGAATTAGAAAAGGAGAAGGAAAATATTCTAATAAAGGAGAAAATTATTGAAAGTCATCTTGAGACAATAACAATGCTGAAGAATAATCTAGCTGGAAAAGAAGAAGAACTAGGCCTGAGAAAAAGAGAAATATTGGAATCAGAAAGGAAACTTGCTATTGAACAAACTAGAAATGAACAACTTATGTCCAAAATAAAGGTAAGTAATGTAATATTAAGAATGTCAGTATTATCATTGATTTTTCTCATATGTTGAAAAGGAGGCAGATTTCAATACCGTAAATGTAATAACTAAAATAATAGTTAATAATAATAAACTACCATTAAAAAACTATACACAAGGTAGGTCGTATAGTTTAGGTCATATAGGTGTCGTAGGTGATTAGTAGACGAATGAAGACGTATTGTGACCTGATTCCGTAGTTAAGTTTTAATGATTAGCGTTGTGTATAGTTTTTTATTAAGTGCATGTTTATAGAGTTAGTGAAGCTGACAAACAACATGGTGGTTGTGATTCCTGACTTAGGCGTGCCACAACGCTTTGGCAAGATTTGTTTATTTTAACCTAGTTTGTAATTATGTATTAGGTTAGTTCTTTACCTGAAGAAGAGATCAGATTGCAGATCTCGAAACGTAGTGTTACTGATTTTTTGTTTCACTGAACGATGGCAAATGTCCGGAAAAATCCTGTTTCCTTCACAATCCTTCCATCGTCAAAAATAACCTTCAAACAAAGAATTGAATGTTTAGTTTCGCTCCAGTTCACCTTCCGGATAGTGTAGCGTCTGCAATTATTGATGCTGTCGCAGACTTGACTCCTTGAATCTGGAGTCATACCAGTCTGAAGAGATTCAACAAAAAGTCGACAATGTAGAAGCTCAATGCACTCTTATATTGTTTCGACATTAGAGTCATCTAGACTAAAAAATTAAATGTAATCTATTTGAAGAGGTGTTTTCATTGTTTCATCAGGTGCACAATTGAGTGCACTGCGTTGCATCTGGATTTTCTACACACGACGTAGCTGTGGTGGGGAGGCTTGATACAATGTGAACGTTAAGTTCAGCTCCAGTTGAACTTTTCGCGATTGACGTTAGAGAGATAGAGAGTACGTTTTGGGTTTCTTCTTCGCCGAATGTTCGTTTGACTGGTATAACTCAAGGATTCCAGGAGTCGAATCTGCAACAGCGTCGGATTTCAGACATCAGGAAGGTGGACTGGAGCTAAATTCAACATTAACATTGAATAAACCCTTCTCACTATATCATTGTTATGTGAAGTAATTATTATTTGTAAAAAAATATTCATTTAAGAGGAATTTGATTTAAAACAAGCGCTATTTTGGACTTCGAACATCCATGATAAAACATTTATTTGGAGAAAATTACAGCATCACTGTGCTAATTAACGTTCTCACGTATGGACATACGAGTCTATGTCTGATGAGACTAAACAAAGCCTAACCAACAGTGGAGCAATTATATTTCGTAAAGACGGCATAAGCGTATGTTTCATACATGATAGATTACGCAGCATACAAAGTGGAGAATACATGATAGCGCATACAAGATACAGAGTTAAGGACTGGATGATGGGGGATATAGAATAAATGGTTAGGATGTAGAAAATTCGGAAAAGTGTACTTTGGACAAACCCGATTATAAATACAAATTTAAGAACAATAGAAGTGAACAATTTTCTGGTTAGTGCAATCCAGTTGGGTGCCAAATTTAAGTCGATATTGACCAATCGGCTATGACTGGTTGTTTATTTTCATAAACAAACGTAAACTAATAGTTATTTATCACTGTTCCGGTATCAGGAGGCATTAAGATCATTTAAACGCAACAGCAAAAAGGTTCCATGTTTTTGTAAGCATGTGGAAAGAAATTAAAAATGCAACATTTTCCAATATTCATTTTTTAAGTAAATAAACATGATCTGAAAGAGGCTTGTAAAATTTCTTCAATAAGTTGTTCCAATTAATAAATATGATGTCATTAACTTATTTTACAACTTTAAGTTCTATAGATATATTGTGATGCTTGTATAAATATATTAGCTGTAACTATTTCGAGTGATTACATTCTTTGAGTATTTTTTCAGTGTTTGCAAAGTCGCAAAGAAGAATTAAAACAAAAAGTAGAAGAACTGGAAGACGAGATGGAAGCTAGACTATCATCAGAACATGCTCGAAAACTAGAACTGATAGAGAAACAGGTACAGTAACGTTTTCAATACAGTTCGTAGTATTATTTACAGAAGACATTATTTTCAATGATGATAATATTCAAACATAACTTGTGAACTTTTGCGTTTTTTTAAGGTCCGAGAGAAACAAAAAGAGTGGGAGGGACAAAGGTTGCAACTGGTACAAGAGAGAGAAGAAGCTTTAGAATCATTAAGGTAATTTGAGCTAGATAATGGTGATCAAAATGTCCCTCACACGTATTACTTTATGAATGACTGAAGGTAGAATCAAACGTTTTTAATGTGTGTGTTCGGGGAATTAAAATATTTTGTGCATTTACAGTTAAGAGTATATTTTACGCTTTAGGATTCTTCTACATTTAGAAATTAAAAACAGGCCCACACCATAAACATCTGGCAATATTTTAATAATATACTACTATCTGCTTAAATTTAATTTTTATTGCTTAAAAATATACGAAAGACATGAACAGAAAAGGGGACGACACATTAAAAATTTTGAAACACTACAACTTTAAGAACTCTAAAAGTCGTCAGGTTCGGAAAAATGCTCAACGTTTGCAAGCTTTTTAAGATGAAAATTCATTTAAGATTTCCAAATATTGTTACGGTTGTACTGGAATACATTTTTTGAAGAAGATTATGTTAACCAAACATTTATACGGATGATTTATTTGGTTCTACACGTTTAAGCAGGACTTATATACGTATTCCATATCATATATCATCCAAAAGTCAGTGGCAACCTTTATAGACGGTTGTATCAATTGAGATCAATGAGAAGTACTTTTTGGCGTATCAAAAGATGTTGGGTATCGGCCCCCCTGAGGCGCACCCAATCTCAAAATTTTCAAATACCTACATGTGCCACATCGTTCTGTCACCGATTCAAACTGGTGGATTTGCACGAAACTTAGTTTTTGGGTGTTTTACCGGTCAAGAAACGCGTAACTGATATCAGTTTTCCAAATTACCCACTTATTTCCAATAAGACGGAATCAAAAAAGGGAGAAAAGGGGACATCCTTCGTCAGCCGGTCATTTTTAGGTAGAGTTAAACGAAAATAGGTATCTAGGGGGTTTTTGATCGAGAAGCACGAATTTGACATCGGTTTTCAAATGATGTTTCCACTGATCAGTTTGACCTAGCCAATTGAACTTTTACAACAATTAAAAGTCCAAAGCAGTTTCCAGCTCTGTACATTTACTTGAGGGAGTTTTGAAATTACTACAAAAAAGTTTGGTTTATCTGTCCACTAACACTTTTTCATTTTAAAATATTGCACAAACACAATTATGATCTAGAGAAAATTTTGCTTAGAGAGGAAAAGGAGAGGAAGAGCTATTTTCTTCAGTCAAGAGCCTTTTAACTGAAACTGTTAAAATCAGATTCCTCTTATGCAAGTTTGTCTAGAGGTCGATACTATCTCATGATTGGCTACACTTCGACATATCACAGATTGATATAACTCTTCAGCTTAGACTGCCGTCAGGATGATAATCTACTACTGTCTTCCTTCTTGCTCATTCATTTCTAAGAATTCCATTATTGCCCTTTTGTATTTAGAATCTGTCGAATCCTACAACATTTTTTGGTTTTGTAAGAGTTTCCTGTTATGGACGATCTTTTTAGGTTCTGATTAATTAAAGTACTTAATACTTATTACTTCAGGGAGGTATGATATTGTGAGTGATGATGGCTTTTATTGTCTGTTGGGTTACAGTTTACCAAATGTCCTACACTTCCGTATAAGTTCCTTGCCGACATAACGTTTGCAAATGGTAAAGACCTATTGTTTTCAAATTTTATGGTAAACTTGATGGAGTAGCATTTACATGCTGTAAGAATTCTTGTAAGCCATTGTTACCACGTGGCCAAACTGTCTATATATCTTCTTCGCAGTAAACCCTTCTGCAATGCGAGTCTTCAGCGGACATCTGCGCATCTTCTCAATATCCACCATGGACAGGTTCGTCGGTACCCATAGCAATCTTAACAGCATCTTGCGCATGGAAGTTGCGTAAAAAAGATCATTGATGGTATTTTCAGCTAATTCAGCTATTTTTTGAGATTTTATTGTTTTTAATAACGATTTCCTCGTATTCTAATTCAAGGAAAATCAAAAGTTGGCACTGCGGTATGGAGTGGCCCAACGTCAAAATTTACAACATGTTACTGTCTTAATTTGTCTGTTATATTATTTTGTTGTTAATTTTTTATGTTATCTTGAAGTCTTAAATGTTTCATGTATTACTCCATCTTATCACACAATTAGATAACAATCTATAATAGTAACGTCTTTGTTGCATTGATACAACTACAATTGTGTTGCAAACGTCAGTCATTATATGATAATAACCTAATCCATCCACACATTCTTTTTACACATTCAGGGATATATTTTGTCAACAGTCATACCACCATTTACACACTGCTAACACCAGAATATGGGGTTGGGGGTTACTTACTGACTATCCCATCGGCACTGGAAAAACTTCTCAACTGCATAAAACACCACAAAGTGTTTTAAATGAGTTTTGAAAAGATTCTGGATTTGATTTTTTTATGCAACCAAGGAGGCAATTGATTAATTTGAAACCAGCTTGTGAAGGAAGTCGTTTGAAGACTGCACTTCTGTGTTGTTGAGTTCTATAGTTGTCCCTGCCTCTAGTTTAATAAGAGTGAACATCCCTGCCTTGAGTCAAAGCGCACTTTGACCTGCAGTACAGGGTGACCTCAAAAATATAGAGGCGGGGTAAAGTCAAAAAACCCAAGCTCTCTGAATGCTTCTCTACACGACTTTCTAGCTTTCAATTTCAATATAGTTCGGTCAGCTCTTTTTTTGTCTAAATGCACTTTCAAGCTTGTATTTAGAACAACTACCCCAAAGTCGTCTGCCACGCCTGTAGTGAAGGATAAAATATGCGTGATTCAACAGGATTAAAATAGGGAACGATAATATAGTTCTAAGATTATATTTTTTTCTTGGCTTGATGTACTTGAAACATACCGCCAGACTCATACATAACATCGCTGTCAGACAGCTTGATGAATTGAATGAAATCGTCACTGTAATATCTGTTGCTGGTTGTTATCTGGGCTGATTTTACGTTTATTTAAGCCTCTGATGGTTGGTTTTAAGCGTCTCCAGCTGAGAAAAATATGATTTGGAAGAAATCATCATTCCATATTTTAACAGTTTTGATACCCTACGATTTCGGCATCCACCAAAAATTAACGCGACTGAGGATTGATTTCCTTATTTTCGGAAATTTCGCTCGATTGAAAAAAACTGTTGTGTGTTTATATATAGTGCATTTGGTATCTATTTTCCTGGACTTCAAGAAGATAACCATAACAATCTAAGAATTAGAATTACTGTCGCTGTGTCTCTGTCTGTCTTACTTTATGTTCCTCCTAGCTTTTGAAAAGCTCTTCTTTACTTGGTCGTAAGAATATTACTTAAAAACATGTGACAAAACTAGGATTCAAACTTGTCTTTCAATCCTTTCTACCCGCATCGTTTGAATAAAGAATAAAGAACTGACTTTAACAAGTAAAACAAGTAACTGAGATACAGTTGTACGTGGTTACCTTGGCCCAGCCTACAGTACAGTAACTAGATTATTGTACGTAAATCTAATTGTTATGCAACTATAGCGATTAGTTGAGAGGTTTTATATCAGTTCGGAATATGTATTTAAACCCTCTTCGAAAATCCCACCACTCGTCGTCTGCAAATTCAAATACCATACATTTCGCTAATGAAGGTCAATTAACCCAGTTTCCTATAATTGTGTTACCTTTGATTGTATTAGTTACACAAGAGATAACTCACCCAATGCTATAAATTGAGGCATGGAAAAAGTGAGCGCTTGGGCTGCCATCTGTGGAGTGAGAGGTCAAGTAGCTCAGGTTATGTGGCGCAGCCCCAGCGTCGGATTTCGGAACTAACTGAAATAACCCCCTCCCCCGGCCACTGGGCCCACAGCACATCTATTCCGTATGAAAGATTTAATCTTCGTATCTCCTGTATATCTGATACAATCAAAGATGTTAGTTAAAACGGAAACAATATGGATCAACTTGTAGATCTAAACATTTAACAGGCAATACTTAGTTAATTTAGAATTAATAGTGATTAATCCACCAAGTTCCTTGGTATATGCGTTGATCGAGGGTTGACATGAGACTATCATATCGAAAGCTTCTACTCAAGTGTTGCCTCCGGGATTTATGTCCAGCGCAAACTTTCAACATTTTGTTCTACGGATGTATTGAAAACAGCCTAATCTTACGGTTAAGCCTTATGGGTGGTCTTATGATGATGGTCTAAATAAAAATTTGAATGGGTATTTAGAGCACATAAGGAAGCTGTGAGAATTCTTTTAAAATTGAATAGCAGAGAGTCGTGTAAAGATGCCTTCAGGAAGCTTGACGTCATAACTTTGCCCTGTCTCTATATTCTCGAGGTCGCTTTGTATTGTCGTTTCAAATGCGAATTGGTCCAGGGCAGAAACATCCACCAATACGAGACGAGAGGCAGGGACGATTTCAGAAATTAACATCATAGAACAACAGCGTTTCAACACTTGCCGTCTCAAATTGGCGTAAAACTAAGTAATAAGCTCCCCGAGATTATTAAACATCTAATAATAATCCCAAACAATTAAAATCTCGATTAAAACACCTCCTGGTGTCAAAGGCGTTTTGCTCCGTTAAAGAGTTCATGATGGCTGCTGGGAAAAAATATTTGAATATTATAATTGATAGAGAATGTGAAATCCCAGTTCTGATGTCGAAAGCTATTCCAAAGCCTTGTTGTTGGCGCTGTAATTAGTATTATAGTTTGATTTATAGTAGTACAGACGCAAGCTATGCAATTATATGATTGTTTATGCAATAAAAGATATTAATAGCCATTGCGTAAACTGTACTTCTATACTTACTAATTGCTAATGCGTTATTCTTCTAATTCTGTTACTTTCACCAATACGTCTAGATGTTCGGCGCAGAAGTTGGCACACAGATCAGCGGATCACCAGGAGGAGCTTGCGAGTTTACGGTCTCATATTGATGCTTTGACTAACCAACTTGGAGAGAGTGAAAAGCAACTTCAGGAAGCAAGGATTAAGGTCTATCCCTTTATAATTATGACTTTTTAAACTTTCATCTTTTGAGGTCTAAAGAGAGACATTTACTATATTATTACATTTAAATATTATTTAAAGTTTGATAAATAATGCTATTCCAGTGAGTATGGGCTTAGATTAATTATGAATCAATGTGTAAGAAGACTTTGATCCAATGGTAAAATATGTTGCCACTTGAAACGCTGTGTCTGTGCCCTATCTAACGGCAAAAGAGGGAAACAGCGTTTGTATAGTAGTGCTATCTATGATCTAACGAACAGAACTAACTTTACCGAACGATTTTAAGCCACACTATATCCTTCTCATATTGATGGAAGGTCTGTTCTCTGTAAAGTCAAAGATATGCGTAATTTCACAAGTTGTTGCTTTCATCTACTAGTGTTATATAAATGTGTTTCTATGGATTAAATAGATAGCTATGTTAAATTGTGTTATTTGTCCTCAATTCTAACACGTTTTTTTATATAAATAACGGATATTTGTATGATAATATGATTATCATACAGGGTTATTATGATATTTAATACTTAAGAATTTCAGATCATAGATGGTTTAAAGCTTTTTTATGATGATTTGAAATGATAGTAGAATTTCGGACATTTCTCATCGTTACATATTAACATGTATAATAAACTACGTTTCGAGGTTTGAAATCTATCCTCTGGTTCAGGCGTCTAAAGCAATTCAGATCACTCTACTCTTCATTCAGATCGTGTGGCGTCCCCGCATCAAAAATACAGAAAATGTCAAAGCATTAGCTACGCCTGTTTCAAGGACGATAACGTGGTCTGTCCCCCAAAAGTTAATGTGATGGATGACCAAACTACAACTGGCTAACTAAATGAAGAAGCATTGGTTAATTTGTTTTATTGTCTCACCGAGATTATCAAGATTACGGGGCACATAATGTAATCTAACCTGACAGATCTACGCTGTCTATAATCTTTTGATTAAGTTTATATATGAACAGTCTAAAATTAGGTTTTATGCCATTATTGAATGGTACATTTAATGCTACACGCTATAAAATACCTAAATTTTCTAATTGTCTGTTCGAATTGAAATATTTTAGTATTCGGTAATTTTATCAATCGTATGATAAAATTCCAGTTACTAGTAACTTTTTACTGCTACCTTCATAACCAATATAGGAAACCAGGAAGGTTAAGCCAGTTTTAAATTTACAATTTTAAACTAGACGGAAGTAAAATAATTATACATTTAACTAAACAAAATATTGAATTGTCAAATGTCAATAAAGATCTCTTTTTACAGATTTCTACCCTTACAAATGAGTTGCACGAAAGTAAAGAGTCTGCAAAAAGAACAAAAACAGATTTCGAAGAAAAGCTACACAGCGCTTGTGAGTCATGGCAGAAAGCATTGCAACAATTGCAAATGGCGTAGCATTAGTATTTTTCACTTATTTGTTCTACTTATTTTGTAAGTAAAGTTATTTTATAGCTAATTGTATATTTGTTGCCACGGCCTCTAGTAATAGTATTATACTTCTAGAAGAACTTTAATTTTTAAAAACTTAATTACAGTTTTGTATTAATAGGTCTATTACTACTTTTACTACCGTACTGTAGGATGTTACTTTTAAATTTAAATTTTCTTTATAAGTTTCCAAGCTATGGATTAGTTCAATAAAACACAGTTTGAAAACTCCTATTGGGATAGTTTAAATTAGTCAACGTGAAAACAAAATCTAGAGCCTCTCCTTTTCCCATGTTTGAATTTTTTTAATTGAGTCACATAATATAGAATGTAGCCACTAATTTCTGATATATTATCGAAAATAAGTTGTTTTTAAACATTTACTTTTCATTCATAGGGCTCAAATATATAGTTATTTTAAGGAAATCCCGTTGCGTTCGAGACTCATCTTTTCTCAAGGTCTTTAAATTATACCCCGCGTGATCTATGTTTGCGGTAAATTTTCCCACTGACGTTTCCCGCATTAGGTCCGTTTTAATGTCACTAAAACAAAGAGCAGTTTTCTTTTGGACTCTTTTTAATAAATGTAGCCAATTTTATTATTTAAAATATATACGTTTCTTAGGTAGTTACTTCTTCCATATAATTTAGGATTTAAATTAATCCAAAGGAAATCCTATTAGGCTGAATCAGGTTGATTGATCACAATCAGGTTTATTCAGGCGTGATACTAACTCATCCCTCCTCAGAGATTTAGGCTGAAGCGGATCTGATCAGAATTTTGCACTTTTTGGATTACAAATGATCAGGCCTAATCAGGACAGCTGAATGCATGATCAGGATTTGGATCAAGTTGATACTAACTCATCAAATCCTAATCCTACTCAGAAATTTAGCCTGAAGCAGACCTGATCAGAAATTTGCACTTTTTAGATTACAAACGATCAGACCTAATCAGGACAGCTGAATGCATGATCAGGATTTGGATCAAGCTGATACTAACTCATCAAATCCTAATCCTACTCAGAAATTTAGCCTGAAGCAGACCTGATCAGAAATTTGCACTTTTTAGATTACAAACGATCAGACCTAATCAGGACAGCTGAATTTACGATCAGGATTTGGATCAAGCTTGATCCTGCATTCCTGATCAGGTCTAATCAAATATTATTTCAATTCTAGATTAGACTTTGCTGATCTGACCTCATCTACATTCTATTCAGGCCTGGTTAGTTCTTATTGGGATTTTAATCTGAACATAGCTGTGATATGGAACAAAAAAGGATAATCTTGCATGAAAGAAAAACAAGGTAAAATTTTAGTTTTCTAGAAAGGTTTACTATGTACAATTTACAAGTGTTATTTACACAATCTAATCTATTTTTACATTCTATTGAGACTTTATAAAAGTCAGGTAGGTACTTTTTTTACAATTCGCACATCATACATGAGTCGGTTTGTACAAATTCTCATAGCACAATAGGCATTCTGTACATGGTCAAATATTTACATCATCTTACAACTAACACAGTCTTTGAATAGTTTTACGTTAAACAGTCTTTTTAAATGTAGCACACTTCTCTCATCGTGTACCTCTCTTCTATTGGTACTACTTTGTTCTTCTTGTCGAACCAGGGTTTGTTCAGCATCTCTTGTATTTCTAGTAGGCTCATGCCGCTGGTGTTGGGAACGAAGAAGATGGTAAATGGAACGGCAAGAGCGTTGGTGAGGGCAAAGCTCCAGATGCCGAAGTGGATGCCGAATGTTGATTTAATTACGTAGTACAGTTGGATGGAGAGCAGGGCACATGCAAACCCTATGCAGTTCGTCAGAGATGTTCCGAGAGCTTTGATGTTCGGGGCAAACAGTTCGCCAACTACGGCAAAGGCGCTGTTTGAAAATCCTGCAACAACAGAAATGGAATCATAACTCAGATTAAGAATTCAAAAGTATAAACCTAGTCTAGTTGTATGTTTCTGCAAATACAATGAACGTGAACTGTTGCATCTACATATTTTAACACTTCCCACGCGTATTACGGAAAAATCCGCCTGGTAAAGATGACTCCAATACGACAAATCTCGCTGCTAAAGTTTTTGTCTCCAATCGCGCACAGTAGTTCGTAAAACTGGATATAAAATGCACTCGAATGTTAACTGAACAGCATTCTACATATGGTGTCTATTCGTAATTTTCGAACGCCTGTTATCAATCGAAACTGGTTGCCATAGCAACGGAACGCCAATTTCCGCTGTATTCTGGCGAGTTCGGCGGCTTTTTCCGTCTTCGGAGGATGACAGCGCAATTCTTGAAGTACTCACGAATTTTGAGCACATTAGCTAGACGAACCATCAGAACACCGAATATCCATAGTAAAACTTAATTACAAAACTAAACATGTAATGAACTTTGCCAAAACAAAATTACTTTTGTATTTGAGAGCATTACTAAGAATAGCCGTATACATAATCAAGAAGGAACTTCAACAAAGAAGATAGCATAAGATTATCGAAAAACTGGCAGCCTGTTAAAGAATACATATAGGTCGGTAATTTGTGGATCATTAGCCATTACCGATAAAGTTCCGCCCCTCAGTGTTGATGTTGATTCTTCACAGCGAGGACAAAATAACGGAAATCATGATAGTACATTTTTGGCACGGCGTGACCCGAAAAACTGAACTCTCATGTCTGTGTCCTTGGGAAACTAAGGCCGTGACTCTTTTTTAAGCAGCCGAGAGTTCAAAACTGAAGAAGACCACTACGCTCTCAGGAGAGCAAATTCAGTAAAACCAAGTGATCGTGTACGAGAGATTACAGTTATTGGCCTCGACATATAGTTTCAGAGCCAAGTACAATCTTAATGTTTGGCTATCTCGATTGTTAGCCATCTTAGCGACTGTTTACCACTAAACTCAGAAACTCCAATTACCACTTAAGTGGCAACGACACACTGCTGGTATGTATTTTACAAACTATTTCAGGTTTATGGCGTCCTTCCTCAGCGTCCTTGCTCATGGCAACTCTATAAAGTGAGAGAGTCTGTCACAGTTCTGTTTTTATTTCTGACGGAGGGAGTTGATTCGTTCACAAAACTAAAAGTACATCCAAATTGGTATTTTAGGGGAACAAAGCCCATCAGAAACATCTGTTTTCACTTCAGTAAATTAAATTTTAACTCTTTTAAGTTCTACATACAGCTAAAAACTTCCTGTCAGTATTATATGAATATATATTCTCTACAACCACTAGGAATAGCATTACAATTCTAAATAGTTCGCTTCTTATTCAAATATTTATTTTTAATTTTTAAAATCAACTGTTTAGATTAAATTTTTAGAATTAAGAATATTCATGTACTTGGATGCTTGTACTTGTTATTTTTGTTAGGCGCCACGTTGTAAACAGGCTATCACATCACATGTATTTGTAATAGGCTATATGAATTGTCGTTGTAAACGAAAAAGATAACTCAAAGAAGCAGGTACTAAAACTGTTTCTACTAGGTAGTAAATCACTTGTGTAAATAATGTTATCGTCATAATATGAATTTCCATTGAATTACTGATATGAGGAAATGGCTTGTAAACTTACCTAAAGAGAAAAAGCTGATGTATGCCACAAGACTTGAGAGTGGAACCAGGCTGTAATCCGACATGTCGTAACCCAGGCTGATCATGTAGAAGTGGCCTCCAAATACTGACTGGAATAGAAGAATTGAATTTATTTCCAACAGCAAACATGTACAGTCATTAACAAAATACAATCTTTGGAAAGACTGACCACTTTTACAAGTAGTGTGGCCAGTGCGAGTACTTAAATTACAAGTATCTTATCTGCGTCCAGATAAAAGTTCAATTGTTTCAGCCGGGCTGCTCTCTGTGGCGTCCACATAAGTCTTATCACTACTATTGATCCAAAACACTACCAACTTAAACTTAGAACTAAATCTAAAACTGAACTAAAATCTTCCTGAAGTACAACTTGTACCTCTTACTCTAAAATAGTTTTATTTATTTACACACAACTACTTTTCCTTTATATATCATAAAAATAAGTTTCTCTGTTGAAAATGAACTACATGAAATAAAAATAAAACTTGGTTAGAATTTTAAATGAAATTAAAATAAACTTTGTACATAAAAATAATTTAAATTCAATAATAATATAATAGATTACATAACATTACAAATAAACTTAAAATTAATCCTCGTTTATTTACATGGTTTTTATTATTTTTATTTATTCAGTCTTTATTTGTACAAGTAATTTTATTTGAAAAAGAACAAACAATCCTCTATTGTCAGTAAAAAACCTTTTAATTTCCTATAAAAAAACTTACCGTTAACAGCAATTTTCAACTAATATGGTAATTTATTGAATAGTTTCGGCAGATAGAACAGGGGTTAAATTAATAGAAATAGTGGATTAAAATTAAAATAACATTTTTAGGAGTTATAAATGTATTTAAATGGCGTATAGAGAGTAGCAGGGGATTTTTATGCTATGTATAAGCCTCAGAAATTTAAAAAAATGTCTAACTTTTAAAACTTTCAAAATACAGTAATTGATAAATTCTGTTTTAGAAGAATGTTTCTTTTACACATAAATCAAAAGTACTTCTGACTTCAATTCCTTTTACAGCGGCATGCAAAGTATAGAGAAAAGACAGGGACAAAATTTTTGTTTTTTGGATCTTCTACTGTACGGACCTCAACGTAACCTATATTAGTGGACTCTTTGTTACTAAGTTAAGTGTTATTGTTGGCCTAAAAGGACTTAAAATGTCCGTTATTATATTGTACTAGACATATTATTCGACTATAGCGGAGATAAATAGTGTTTTTGGAAGATACGGTGTGTACTATCTATATGCAGACTCGATTTTGCACACGTTTACAATATTAAGTTCCTTGAAATGCAATATCTTCCAATGTTTACAAAAACATGTATGGTTTTTACAGTACAACTAGTGGTTGAAACAGTTAATTTTTATTAATATGACATAACTTTTTCACAATCCCAAGTAATACTTAAAACTTATTGGCTTTAACCAACTAAATTGATACATATAAGATAAAATTACTAGAGTAAAGTCCAAAAAGTAGTAATATCACATTTAATATAAACATTTACCTACGAATTGAGTTTTAGGACCATATTAATTAAATCAGAGGCTTACACAGCTAAAGAGACCCAAAGGTTGGCTTTTATCACTTCAGTATTAAAATTAATCTCCTCTACATTGAGGATTTTTACGGCATCCCTTTCTCTACATAACTTCGTATGATTGGCCTTACCAAAAATTTTGAGTTCTATACGCCACTGAAGAGAACTCACAATAATTTATACAAAGTAAATGAACTACATCTTAAAACGTACATTGTAAGGGAACGTATAAAAACTTGAATTAAAGATCAGGTGTCAATGCTTACCAGGGACAAGAACATCCCAAAAGCCGATATTGTGAGAGGAGTCTTGAAGCCAAAGCGGCGAGTAACTGCAGGTCCCAGCAGGCCCACTGTCAGCATGAGACCACCGAAGATAAGAGTGCAGAGTTTGGTCGAGATGTTCACTCGGGCGAGGATGAAAAGAGACTCTGTGATGGACATGATGACAGGTATGCCGGACATCTGCAAGAAGAACAGCAAACCGCAGCTGATGTATAGAGCCCGGATGCTGGCTCTGGTGGAGATTAAGGTCCGGAAACTCTTCTTATTGGCTTTAATCTCTTCCACAGCTTTCTGCAATAACAATAGGTCCATAAATGTTTGTCTTCTTGGACTACTCTTCAAAGTCAATGAAAATAATAACAATAGCTCTTCTAGGTCAAATTCCGTAAGTGCTCCCAAATCTATAAGCAAAAAAAATCTAAAAGTACTGAAATAATGATGCAAACCAAGAAAATCAGTCGGTTGTTTGGACAAGATTTAAAAGGATTTATATTTTCCGAACCGACACTAAAGCCTCCGACCATCATTGCAACTACGGCTTTGGCTCGCACTGACGAAGCAATATCAAGGAAAATACCTCAAGGTGGTGCCTATCACTTAACAGAAGAAACCCCTAGAAGGTCTGATTACGAATGCCTGAGAAAGCTACCAACTATTATAGCGTTGATTCATTTCCGTAGATCTATTCTACGGAAAAAGCTGGAGTTCCAAGCTGGGTTGACTAGTTGCAAGTCCGTAGAGATAAGAAGTTTGATAGTTTCACTGATAAACACCAGCTTTTGCTTCCCGAATTAGTTCTACTGGAGATATAAAAATAGCTGAGAATAGATAACGAACAGGTGTGCAATTGTTTTAGATCACCATTTGTCTAAGGAGAAGGTTTAAGATTTGGGTGATTTAGCGGAATTTGACCAGTGTTCTGTTCAACGCCACCAACCTGCATAGTGTCGACCTCAGCCTGGATTGCCTCCTTGGTAGCACCTCTCCTGAGCCAAGTCACAGTCTGGTGAGCACTCTCCGACTTGCCCTTGGCAAACAAGTGATAGGGCGACTCTGGAAGGAGGAAGATCAGCAGGAGTGCGATCACCGGAGCTACGATCGTGACCAGGATCAGGTTCATGTAGCTGACGATAGGCCCCACAGCGTACATCAAGAAGTAGCCGAGGGAGCGAGATGCCAATGGGAAGGAGTTCAGAGTACCTCTCACGGCAGGCTGGAAAGATACATCAGTAAAATTAAACACAATGAATGGAAATCCTTGCTGGTGAGTTTTATCATTCTAAGCACTCCTACGCAACAAGGCAAGGGCAGTCTACTTACATCACTCAGCTCTGCTACGTATACTGGAAGAACGGAGACAGACATGCCGAAGGAGAAGCCTCCAATGATTCTGGCGAGGTAGAGGATTTCCACAGTGGAGGCAACGGCCAGCATAGAGCAGCTGATCACCATGAATAGGATGATGAGGAAGGTGGTCGGCTTGCGGCCTAGGGTGTCCATGAAGCACCCACTGATGAGCGGTCCCAAGACCTGCAAATGACAAAATTATCACTTAAACATTGCCCTTTTTGGTAATATGAAACAACTAGAAACTTAAATTTCGACCACTACGTTTCAATAATAAGAAGATTCAACTGACCTGGCCAATGGCGAAGCAAGATACAAGCCATGCCTCGTTGAAACTTGTCCCAGCAAATTTAGATCCTTCCTCCTTGAGCCGTGGAATGGCCGGTGAAGTCCAAACATTACTCTCTCCCACTCCCAAGTAAACGATGTTTACTGAAAAATATACCATTGTGATCATGACAAATTACAAACACAGCACTATAGAAGTAAGACAATGAACAGCACAAGTAGAAGTATGAGAATGGGTTAGTTCTTAATCTATTCTCAGTTATTTTTATATGCCCAGAAAAACAAGTGGCCAGCTCAATAACTTTTCCATGATAAAAATATAGCCAACCCCCACGATACAAGTGTTTGAAAAATAGTTACAAACATAAAAAGGAGTAGGTCTTGCATATTTTTAGGCCTCAATACTTTGTTTTTCTCCGGATCCTGCTATAATTTTGAATTTATTTCAAATAGTAGGATTTACCAAAATTCATAGTGAGCATTCGTTGTAGTAATTTCAGACGGAACAAAATCTCTTTCTGGTCACTTTTCTAGATTATACATGAGGCTGGAGGGTAGAGGAAATGGTGCAGATCGAGTTGGATCCTATTCTTCAATTTGATCACCACTACTCCCAATGGGTGAAGTAGTGATTTTTCGTTATGGAAAAATGTTTTCTAGACCAATCAGTAACGTATTCTTGCAAATCCTTTTCCAATTAGTTCAGAAACCCACTGGTAGTTTTATAGAAATAAACTAGGAGTATTTATTGGACAATCAAAAACTAGTCTCTCTAACCTTTTCAGCTGAAGACTCTTCTTCAGTCAGTAATTTAATCAACAAAACTAACCTCAACATTCACCACATCCGCCTTTTTCAATTAGTTCAAAAACCCACTGGTAGTTTAATCGAATAGACGAAGATTATTTATTGAACACTCTGAAACTAGTCTCTATAACCTTTTCAGCTGAAGACTCTTCTTCAGTCAGTAATTTAATCAACAAAACTAACCTCAACATTCACCAGATCCGCCTTTTTCAATTAGTTCAAAAACCCACTGGTAGTTTAATCGAATAGACGAAGATTATTTATTGAACACTCTGAAACTAGTCTCTATAACCTTTTCAGCTGAAGACTCTTCTTCAGTCAGTAATTTAATCGACAAAACTAACCTCAAAAATCACCAGATCCGCCGTCTCTCTGACTTTGCAAGGACTATATTAACCTAATCTCAGGACAATTTCGAGACATGTATAGTAAGTACCTTTACCTATCGCTTTGGAGGATGGTGGACGTAGCTATGATTCCTTCGGATTACTTACATAGCCTTTGGAAGGAATATCACTATTCCTTGCCTTTTTTCTACCAGTATATGTCAGCGAACGCTGACCTTACCTTCCAGCAAAGGCTAAGGATGATTACCTCCATCCAAAATCCTTACCCCATCGTTCAGAAAGTTACAAAACAGATTATTCAAGGTTGCATATAGGGGTTTCAAATTTCTGTCCTCAAGACGTAAACAGACTGAATCGAGAACAATTCTGCGGAACACATTCTCTAAAGGCTCGCTTTTAATGGCGATTGTCTGATACATTTCTTCAGTGGCATCCAGTGGCAAAAAACTCGCCGATCGGCGAAACCTCACGAAGAAGCTTGGTTGGAACTCTTGTTAATTGGCAATAACCGGTTTCCACACCACTGTTGTCTAACCCAAGTTCAAGGAAAGACCATGTTGGCCATGAGAACATCCCTGGCCCTGAGCAAATGTTATGTAACTATGACCGGCAGATAATACAAGGTCATCAACCGCATTCTCAATCACCATAATTATAGTGTCACGTATGATATTATCCCCTTATTACTGGAATCAGCTGTTTTCAATAAGTAAGCAGTTTTATCTGACCGATCAGTGACCTCGAATTGAGGACCAACAGATATCTATTTCGGTCGATACTTCGGATTGTGTTGCGCATACCTAAACGAATGACCAGTTTGGTCACCTGAAGAAGTAATCAGATTCGAGTTCTCGAAACGTAGTGTTCTAGTTTTTGCCCGATGCCCAAAATCGTGTCTCTTTCACATTGGATTGTTATTGTTATTATTGTGGACGTAGGTCTTTGACGTTCCACTCCCAGGAATATTTCAGATGTAATTCAAATTGCGATCCACGGAAACGTTGACTATTTTTCTTTCAATATTCTAACCCTAAAAGTTTGCATCAGGTACAACCTAAACCTCATTGTTTATAACTGATCTAGTAAATACAACCTGTTAGATTTTGTTTTTGTTGGCTGTATTTTATTAGGTATTACAAAGAAATAAATATATTATTTTTTTATTTGACAGTGTGAAATGGAGCTGAACATTCGCTCTATTCAAAAATCTACATTAAACCAAATTTTATTAAATTTTTATTTATTCAGATACGATTAAAGCAGACATTTATACTGGAAACCAAAAGTATATTTTTTCTAACACAATGTTTTGAGATCACCAATTTACTGTGAGAGAAAGTAAAATTGAGACGCATGAAGACTTAATTGATAACTTTGTCGGTCACTAATTAAAAAGCAGTTTAGTTAATTGTACTCACTTATAAATACACTTAAGTAGAGATTCCTGTAACTGATTTTCTGCTCGGCCGCCATTTCTCAATCTCTGTGCAACTGTAACAAAGCATACGTAGTAAAGTAAACGACCACAATTTCTTGTTTTAATTGAATACTACATGGTATTGTTTAATTCACACTAATATCTAAGGAGGTTGCTGACGAATTGGTGACAAATTTGATGGGAAGTAGTTTACACAGTTTTTATACATAATGGGTAAGTTTATTTCTTAGAGGTTTTTATACTTCAATGGGCTTTAAACAAAACTTACCTAATATATTCATATAACTCTCAATTCTAAATTGTGAAACTTATTCTATATTAAGAAAAATAAAAATAATAAGATTTAAATTTTATACAGAGCTCTCCAAATTTTATTTTTATTTGTTATTATTTTATTAGAAGAAAGTGAAGAATGCTTGGCATGAAATGTAGTTTTTCTGACACTTTTTAATATGCAAAGTTCCACTTTTTGATCAACAACGAACAAAATACTTAAGTGATTTTATGTGTAATCTAAACACTTTTTTGTACATGTCACTTGCGACGGACAGAGTATATTGTAAGACACACTACTTAGTATATTAAATGGAAATGTCTTTTTATAAGAGAACTTTTTTTCTAATTAGGTTATATCACGAGAGTTATACATTTATATAACAATATTACAGTGGTGCCTTCATTTTTTATTACGGAAATCACGCAAAACACTTCTGTATGAAATTTGCATTATTTTAAATGAAGGCCTCAATTTATTTTAGCCTTGGCTGTTTATGAGCCTTTATAAATTGTAAATGGTTTCAAATCTGAAAAGGGTAATCATTACGAAGTACAGTAGAGCAATACAGGGGCGTATATAGAAAAATATTTCCAAGGGGGGGCTGCCTCACTGGATGATTTAGGAGTTACAAAATACTCTCCTAAACTGGCTACAATGGCAAACGAGGCTGAAGAATATTTTTAATTTTAAGACCTGTTACTTATAAGTGTGTTCTAGCCTTAAAAACAACTACTAAATGCAATTTTAATGTCTGTCTTACAAAATTTCTGGGGTGGGGAGCTTGCGCTCCCTAAGCTTCCCCTTATATACGTCCATGGTTTAAAATAATAGTCGGTACTAGTTGTTATCCACAGTTCCGCAATTAATCATTAATTAGCAACATAGAAATAAAGTGTTAAATCGATAATCTCTAAATACGTTGGAAGTTTTGTATTCGATTTTGTTCGAAACTAGTGAAAACTGAATGACAACATTACTATTATGATCAGGCTCTGATATTCTGTTGGAAGAAACATGCCATGAAGAAACACTATTGCGAAATATTTAAGGAGTTTATTGAATATCATAAAGAAGGATAAGATTTTATAAATTTTATATATCATATTTAAACAGAAAAACAATTCCATCACTAAGATTTTATGGATTTCAACAATTAAAGCATTTTGTAATCGAGAGTACATTTGATCTCTTTTCACTTGCAACCGATATTGGTTACTGTATCAAATATGACAAACATTCGACGTTTTAAGAACTTATATTTGATATCTTCTTCACTATTCAAACCCTAAAACATAACCTTAAGCGCAAAGAATGTTTTATGGTTTAACCCCTGAAGAAAGAGAGCGGTAATACTACACGAAACGTCCCACTTCAGTTTTATCAATTTTTTACACTACAGAAATAAATGTTATTCTTTCAAATCAGTCATCAACAATAATACTTGTGTTTAACCAATTATTTCAGCATCGTTAAAACAGGGGGATTGGTTATTAAAGTTAATTCACCACGCGCATGCGTTTTAAATCGCGTCATACGTCTAGATAAGATAAGATAAGTAATTTGTTACGACCTAATTAACGAGCTTAACACATGAAGCCATAAATAAATGACTAGGTCGTTTTCGCTAAAAAAACAAATGATGAAGTATTACAACATAACTTATCGATGATAAGGCCAATCAATCCAAGCGCTGAACATTTTTTCTAAAAGCTGAATTAATATCTCCTATTGCACTCTGCATTCCTTTAAAACTCGTGTCTGTATCAACATATAACGAGTTACGAAAGGCGAGGCTGTCGTTTTTTTTATTCTTATATAACCTCCTTATTGTGTTTAGCGCCCATATGCAAGCTTTCCATTCCATTATAATCGAATCTGCGTAATCATGTAAATTGTTGCACGTGGTCGCTCCTCAGTGATAAGAAGGTTATATCGTTCCGTTGAAAAAAATATTCTTAGAATTCCCTGTACAACAAAACAACATGACTTCGCCTTTTCAATTATGCAATCATTATCTGATTGAATCGGTTTTTTTGCTCTTAGGACAAGAAGTTGAGAAATTGCACCTAGTCCTGAAAGAACCTTCCGGAATGTCAGGATATTCTGGATGGGTAAGGTTGGTGCTACAGTAGGGACCACTAGAGAGTGCAGTTGAGGGAGGAGCCTATTTGGCGCTTGACCTTGGAGGAGTCAATGAGGACTGAGCGACGTTGCCTAACTTGCTCCCCGCTGTAACAGAAGCGCCGTGTTTGGTGGCAGTTAACGCGTTGTTTGGCAACGTCGTACGGCCTGTTTCATTGTATTGGCCGCCACCAACTGCACTCTTTCGTGGTCTCTACTATAGGGGCCGCCTCCTGCTGAGACCCACGAGGGAGGATTTTGTGCCCTTGGAAGAAGGGAGGCCAGCTCTTTGCCAGACTCTCCTGTCAAAGCGGACAAGGGTGACACGCCCTTAACTGTCCCTTATCCCTTAAAGGCCTTGCCTTTAACACAACATCCCTCGAAGTACACTAGACCTATCGATTTACCCTTGCACACTAATACCTCGACATTTGCGTGTCAGTGTAGGTTCAACTGGCAGGTATAAACCACCCATAAGTGAACCCTCCTAGCCGCGTATATTATCGTTACTAAACAATAAGAACAAGAAGCCTATTTTTATTTTGGGTACTTTAAAAATTCTTGAGAACTTTTTAATGTTTTGCCTGCTTTACAAAACAAAATATCATCTGAAGAATTTAACATAAAGTTTGCAACTATCACCTAAAATATCAGTTTTTATTTCCATTTGTTTACTTACAATATATTTTATGAAACGTTATTTTACCAAAGTTATTATTTGTTAATTTAAATATAGCAGAATACAAAACGCATTAAAAACAGAACTGTATTTACTCCGTGTTAAAGGTATTTTACATTTTGTCAGAAAAACATGTTTATGTAATAAATCTAAGTAGGCTATATATTTTACGAATAGATAGATACCATAAATGTATTGAACATAACTTGTACCAAAGGGCAGAGTTTAATATCCTGTAGGTACGGAAGTGGATCATTGGCTCTTGTTACGAAAGAATGTCAGATAGAACTAAAAGAAAATATCAATGTAGCACGGATTCCTTCAAAAAAACTCATAACTCAAAAGCGGCTTAAATTACAACATTTCGATTTTGCATGAATTTTTCTTTGAACAAAATGCTAGCTCAACGTTAAAAATGAAATAGTTGTGCTTCGAAAAACGTATGTATATATGTAAAAAATGTATTTGTAAACGCAAATGTCAAGAGCATAAAAAAGCGATGGTTTATTAAGTTTACCTTATATATTATTTCAATTTTGTGATTAGAAATTTAATTATAAGTTTTGTATATAATTTCACACCTGTGTGGTTTGTATAACCTATGAACGTTTTAAAAACGGTTTAAATGAATTTTCTTATTCTTCATGCAATTCTTTTATTTTATTAGATCCCAATATTTTATTAGTTTTCAAAGTTCTGTGACGTTTTAAAACTGAAACTATTTTTAAATCAGTAAAACTAATGTTTATTTTTACACCACAAACATTATTATACATAATGGCTGAACATAATTGATGGCTGAGCGTTATCGAAGGCTATCACTCGAGGAAAGATTTGATTTTTGTGTTTGTTCACTCGGTACCTCGAGAACGTAGCTTCGTTCTCATATAAGCAACATTTCGTTCCGCAAACAAGGCGTAATCGTAAAAAAAATTTAATTAATAGAAAGCTGGGAATTTTAAGTAATGGAGTTTTTATCACAAACGGACACTTATATTTTTATTTTGATCATACTTTTACGTTTGTTTTTTCGTTAACTACACCCTTCACAGTTTAATTTATTATTCATGTTCATATTTTGTGGCTTACTAATAATATATATAGAATACGTTGTAGCTGCCGTGTTACACTAGCGAATTTCTCTTCAGTATCTAGATGAAACCACTACGGTACTTTCCACTGTAAGTGGGGATGCCGTTGAAATAACTGAGCAATCCGGTGCCTCAAATCTGCCATGTTCCGGTTTTGAGTACCAAGTCATTACGGTGATTATAAGGTGCGTGTAATTGCGTAGGCAACTTGAAAGCCGTCCAAGTTTATGAAAGCGGTTGACCGACAAAGGCCGGTCGCACAGGAGGTTTTGCCAGCTTCTGGGAGTTGAGGAAAGGCCAGGGGACTGCTGACGTCTTTCGCGAGGTCATCCGAGGTCATTGAGTGACCGCCTATGCTCGTTAGGACAGTTGACTCAATGACGACTAGGCTATTAATTGAGCTGTGAATTACACTTATATCGATCAGCCCAACTCGCAAGATTTTATTTTGGCCTATCACGTCATCCTAGTACGTCATTTGGGCCTGGAAATCCTTAATCCTGTTATCCTTTCAAACCTTCCGTCGTCAACACGACGTCATCCTTCTTGAAGTGTGACGCTGCATGGTTATTAATAGTTAAACTATTTGTAAAAGATACAATTAATTGTTAAACAATTTGTTTATTTTCATACTTTAGTACAAAATACAAACAAATAAAGGGGAAAGTATTGAGGGAAACTCCGTTAAGTCGACGTAGCCGCAGTCCAAGAATAACATGTTTCTATTTTTATACGGCGTTTATTCTATTTTCGTCCATGCGTAGAAGATACCTATATTGCCAAGTCAACTTTGAACCTTTTCAACTAAAATGTAAACCATTGTAACTTAAATACTGGTAATATTACTGAAGAAAGGTTCTCCCTTTTTGGAGTTTAAAATTGCGATAGAGAAATAAATCAAATTGTCCAATAATTGTCAATTTGATTTCACAACATTTACAAAAATACTGTAAAATGTAACCATCCTTTCAATTATTTTAAATTATTAAGTTGAAAAATAAAACTACACGGTTATGAAACTTTACAAAAAAAATATTGAACCACGATTTAGAATAAATTCACAATTCACCTTTCCTTTTATCAAAATAACTTAATTTTCCTCTAGGCTCGATGCTATAATAAGGACCCGACATCGACAGGTCTTTTTTTAAATAGAGTTTTTTTTGTATGTGCGAAACTCTTCATAGAAAGGTCCTACAGTCTTAAAAGTTGACACAAGGTTCCTTTGGTTCAAGGACGAACCCAATGTTGGAGTTGAGGGGCCAATGGGCGGCAAAGTAGCAACAATCCGGGGAAAGGTACAACCAATTTGTTTAAGACTTTCCGAACTTTTCTGCCAATGGCGCAGAGTAGCGGGTACTGCGGTTATCGCAAGATAACACAATCAAGCAACATCGAGCGTGGCTGCTGCTTGGATGGGTGACCGCTGAGCGATCCTGTCCTTGCAAGCAGCCCGCCTGCCCGGCCGTTGGTGGTGGTTTGGAAGTCACCTTTAAGCCGTTGGTCCCCAGGTTAAGTGTTAGAGAGGGGCTTCATAGTCCTAACTTTGCCTGGTAAAATAAGACTTTACTTTTTAATTTTTGTAACGGGTTTCTCGTTATTATATTGAAAACGTTTATTATATATATTTTTTAATGGCACAACTATTTTTGAACTTTTTAGAAACTTTAAATTTTTATAGGCTTTGTTTTTTGTATTATTTTTAAAATTTCAAAATTCTTGTGAAGTAGAATTCAAAAGTATTGGAGAATGTTATGTATTTATCTACAGCGAATGTTACAATTCGTTTGAGAAATATATATTTCAGTCAAAGCTTGTCATTACGAAAGACACTGGCGTGTTTATCACCACAAAAAGCAAACGATTGCAGTGTCATCGTTTTATTTATCTCTGAACAGAAGTACAATAACATAAGGATGAATAATGTTAGATAAATTTGCGCAATAACACTGGCCTTTGGTCTTGACGTTATCAGTTGTGGATTTCCAACGTAGCGTTATTGAAAATAGATGATAAACTGATCATATCGTACTGGCGCAATTAAAAATCCTACACTATAATGTGTACGCTTAGTCTCAACTCAATTACAAAGCTTCTACAATATCTCATGTATATTGAATTTTAGGCATTTTCAATCGTTACGTTGCAAAATGCTTCTATCATGTTACGAAATAGAACACGAACGTTTCGAGAACTAGAATCTGTGATCTTCTTCAGGTGTAACCTACGGCTTTCCAGTTATGAATGACTTTTCCTTAATACAACATTTATCTATATAATTCGACTTTGGTGAGTACAACCAAAGTTGATGATTTGTTTTAGTTTTAATATATGGTTGATGTTATTTCTTGAATTTTTACACTTAAAGAAGAGGGTAGATCCTTAATTTTCGAAACGTTCGCGTTCTATTTTTGTAACATAACTACAGCAAACCCAGTCATCCTTTCAAATCACCCATTGTTATCAATGAGCCTCGAACACAGAATATTGAAACGAATTTGTTATTAATTAAAAAATACCCGATATAAAATATTAAGTATGTTCCACTGGCAGTCAAAGCTTCTAAAATATATCAGGTTTTACTGTAGAATAAATTGTACATGTTTACTACAGTCCATAATGGCCGAGCGCCCACTCCCCAACAAAATTAAATTAAAGAGAAAATTAAATTTATAGCATAATGACATTGTCAGTAATAAATATTTCTTTATGACGAGAAATGATGCAATAGACGTGAAATTTATAGCTAATCGAAAACCGGTACAATAAGGCAATGATGTTTATTGCCTAACACAATAGCGAATTTCCCCAATATTGTTATTAAATTTCACACCCAAACAAACACACACAATACAATTCAACAGAATAATTTCAATTTTAAATTGTTTATACACTGAAAAGAAAAGCTAACGTTAACAAGTAATTACATGGTTTAGTTGTTCATGGAAGGTTTTATTGATTTATTCACGGTGAACTCATTACACACAAAGATTACACAAATTGATAGAAAAAAGCTGATTAGAATAATAAATAGTAAAGCAGTTGGAAAATGTTATGATTATAGTACCAGAATAACTTGAATTAAATAGCATAGTAATAATAATAATTTGAATGTAGATGGCGTAATAATAATGACATATCAACAACGTTATACAAATAAATAATATAATAACAACGATATAAAATGAATAATTTGAATAGCAATAAATAATTTGATAACAATAACATAACAACAGTTAAAAAATGAAGCAATAACATAACAATACAAAAAATATAACTATAATAACACACTATTTTTAAAAAAATAAATTCATAAATAATAGGATTATATGTTGCGAAAATGAGTCCATTGTTTTAATTTAAGTTGCAGCCCTAATTTTTACTCTTTGTTTTTAGCGGTAAAGACCACACAAATGGATTATTTCATTCCGTTGTTCCTAGTGTAAAGCGTAATTTATAGAACTTATAAAAATAAATATTTACTTTGAAGTACGAATGTATTGAGTTAGTACTATTTCTAATACATTTTTATTTTTAATCCCAGCCAATTATTTTAGTGTATAATTTAAAGATTTAACGGATAACCTACAAAGGTGACTGTATAAAACAAGGTTTTAACCGCTGAAGTGTTACTGGTGAGCAATGCAGATTCGATTCCCCAAACATAACCTATAAATAAATGTCCGACTGGGCTAACTCAGAGCTTGACCTACCTCAGTGCGATCTCGGCTGGCGGCGGGCTCGATCTGACACAGACTGCACATCTCTCCGCTCTGTTACTGCTATAGAACCCTCGGCTGGGAAAACCAGTTCGGGCCAGGGTATTCCGCCGGCGCACAGACGCATGAGGGAGTCATCTGAATCTACTCGGCTAATCCATCGGTTACACCTGCCTGCCCTGTTGTTAGTCACAATAGACTCGCCCTTTTCTAATCTTTTGTTATTGGAGCAGAAATGTATTGGTTGTCCATTTCTTTGGAGCTCAACTTTGAGTTGTAATACAAGTCTTTGTTGAGTTTTTAACCTAAAAACAATGTCAAATGTCATGCACTTGTACATCCTTATTTTTGATCGTAGCGTTATGGAATACCTCTTGGTTTGAGGATATAATTAATCCATATCCAATTTTTTTTTATGAATTTTATTAGTTTTTAAATAATATGTAATTGATGGTGTACAAAAAAGTTTGCCATTTTTTTCTGGACAACCAATTAAAAATAATGATCAAACTAAAAAAAGCTTTTGAATGGATGTTAATTGTCTTTAAAATGGTATATATCCCATAATTGTACGACGAGTAAGGTCGTAAATGTTCATGACGTTTAACTTCTTCTTATGGAGCCTAAAAATCAAGATGGCTGCCAGTATACAACCGCTTTTAACATGGAGATACATTTTACTAGTGCGTTATAAATTAGGAGTTCGTCTCAAATCCTTAAATTTTTCACTCCAGTAACTTAGATTTTAGAGTCTCAATAATAATTAATTAAAACGATACGATTATTGGTTTAATATAGAGATTCCTATAGGAAAATCTATACTGAATATAAATTATAGGCTACGCAATTAGTATTAACAGATAATCGTGTTTTTAACAAGCCACTGTCATTGAGATACTAAAATCCAAGTTTATGATGTGTCAAATTTATGGATTTCAGACGTTTCTATGTATAACGCAGTTTCAAACTTTAGCCCCCATGTAAAAAGCGTACCCGGCATCTAACCAACATTCCCTCTTAAACAATATATTTATCTCAGTGCACACATTATCGTTTTTATACTGTATCCAGAGAAAATCTGTGTCGTAGAAATTCCTCTATTGATGATTCTTATTGTAGTTATTTACCCTACGATATTAAAAGATCAAAAATAAAAATTTGTTCCCAGAATCCCGAATACACCGATACTAACTCAAAGTATTGCTACAATGAGTATTAGAAACAGCTTAGAATGACTTGAAATTGATTCTTGATCACTACTACAAAGTTTTGTTTTAGATCCAGAGGACCTATGCACTCAACTATCACAGCATGGAACCTACAATTCTTTTATAACGACTTGATTAAAATTCAGTTCCAACTTTCTCGAGAACTACTTAAGCTTGGAAAGCATTCGGGGTTTCTGGATGCTACTAGAATCTTTTTGGTTGAATTAGCAATGTTCAAAATCTCTAATAGGCTACAAACCCCTTCCCGCCTAAAATCCCCTTCCCTTAGTAGGATTTAGCCGGTTAGGGAACTAATTCAAAATAATCTAAAAGAATTCCTAGCGCAGACCATAAGGACGGGTTAAATAAGTCCAAAAAAGAATCCGGTCTCTCCTCCAATAACGTATGCCAAAGTTTTAAGACAAGTATTTGTAAATTTCCCCTGCTGAGTGACTACAGAAGTTCGCTGGCCTTGATTGTACTACTACTAGTAAGGCATCGTGATGGCCAATTTTCCTTATTGGATTTATCCAATAAACATAAATTATCACCAAGCTACGGAAAAACGGACATATCAGCTGTTTGATATCAACTTTAGTTGACAAACAATTTTTAACGATTGCTTCTCTATGATGCAAAATTTGCATGATATGTATGAAAGTATTTTTGTTTTTTATTGGTCCAAATATGAATAGCACAAAAATCAATACTGGGGTACCACAAAAATCAAAATGTGAAGTATACATATTTACTTTGCTGTGAACAAGAATGGACATTGAGAGAAATTAATGATGTAAGATTTGGAATAGTTTTTATGACACATTGGGCGGAAAGGAAACACTTCATATGTATTTAGTGGGAAGGGATTTAACGCCTTAAACTACAAGGGCAGTTTTTTCAACCTCCAAACCTCCTGCCATGACGGCCAGACACTTGACAGGTCCGCGGTATGCGCAGTAATCGATCGCGCATCTTCCCCGCTACAACATTTGTCACTGTCGAGTCAAGTAGTCAGTAGTGATGGGAGAATCGAATACTTTAAAGAATCGAATACAGTGAATTCGAATTCACCCCTGTATTCGAATATGTATTCGAATACTTGTATTCGAATACTTTTCCTCAGCTGAGCGTTTCTAACAGACAGGTCTTACTTTTTTTCCGCAATCTATTGTTCCTGTGTTATTTCACTTGTTTGTCACGAATTCACCACTGTATTCGAATATGTATTCGAATACTTTGGCTTTTGGTGCCTTGTATAAACAAGTCATACCCATGATATACGAACTTCAGAAGAAATATCTTTGTTTACCTGCTACTTCAGTTCCGTCTGAAAGACTATTTTCCACAGCAGGTCTTGTCACTAATTACCGTAGAAATAGACTGAAGCCAGAAAACCTCAATAATATTTTGTTTTTACACAACAATATAAAATAAATATTCATATTTGTCTTTATTGCTTAGAACTGTAACTTTTAAAATATGCATTTTTAAATTTAATAATTATACAATTAATTATACATTTTTTCAAGTATTAAAATTTGTAATTATTTTTTCAAATTCTGAGTCTCCCCTAAATTATTCTTTTTAAAGTCTCCATATATGTATTCATTTTAAACCTCATATGAATACGAATACAGCTCTTGGATATTTTATTTGAATACTATTTGTCAGAATAAACGAATACTCCTGGTTTGAATTCAATTCTTCCAGAGAAATTGTATTAATTTCAAAAGTATTCGAATTCATTTTGATGTATTCGAATACTATTCGATTCTGTATTCGATTTTCCCATCACTAGTAGTCAGTTTGCGCTGAGCTGCAGTCGCACAAACATGGCCGCCTCTATTAATTCTTTCACCAAATGTGAATTAAGGAGTTTTATTGTTTCCTGCAGGCAGAAGGGAATAGTGCAGCAGAAATCCATCAGAGAATGTGCTGTGTTTACGGAGAAAACTTTATGAATGATGGTGTTGTATGTGCGTGGTGTAGAAAGCAATATATGTTGACTGACACCCACAATAATTTTGGAATGGCTTCACCTCTGACATTTCTCGAATTGATTCTTGAATTTAACATTTGGTCATCTGTAAACTTTTGACACGAATCGCGTACAACAACATTACTCATAATGTTTTCTCCGTAATCACGACACATGCTCCGATAGATTTCCACTGCACTGTTCTCTTTTGCTTGAAGGTAACGAATAACACTCCTCAATTTACACTTGGCGGGAGAATCAGTAGAGGAGGTCATGTTTATGCAGGTTCGACTCAGCCCAAAAGTGACTACTTGAACTCGACGGGGACAAATGTTGTAGCGGGGAAGATGCGCGATCGACTACTGCGCACACCGTGGACCTGCCACGTATTTGAGGTTGAAGAAACGACCCTCGTAATCTTTTGAATAATGTTATCACGTACTCTAATACACAGAGTGTCTTTTTCAAGTAGACCACCGTTGAGATCTTGGAAACTATAAATCTGACAGCAAACGTTAGGCTAAGAGAGGAAACTCTACATTTTAAGAGACATTTAAAAACTATACACAAGAGAGTTGTTCGAAGAGGGAAAATTCCCCAGTTTAAGATATCAGATTTTTAATTTAATGAATTCAAATGGACGCATATTTAAAAAGGTGTTTTCTCAATATTAAACTTTATAAGGGGACACCTTAATACTTTGAGCTCTCATAATAATCTTCGTTATTTAGGGTAATATTTTTATACAACCATGAAAGAGCCTTAAAATTACTTTTGCAATCTAATTTAATAAAATACAGGGTGATCCATAAGAAAACACTTGGTTGACCATCTTATTGGATAGTGGCGGAAGTTCTTAAAAGCTGGAAATAAATATTCTTGAATGGATCTAAAACAAGGAAAAGCTCACATTTAAAGTTTGCTGCTAAATTGTTAGTCTCCGAGATCACAATGGTGGCCCATTAAAAAGACACCCTGTATGCGATTAGCAGAGTAATAAAAGTTAAGGATTTGGTTATAAAAATGAATTAGAAATCACGCAGCAAGCTCTCTTGACAGAACTGGCTTGTAGAAAGAAGTTTGTAGACAAGTTTTAAGTTACACATCTACTGTATAATTGTTGGAACCAATTAGTTAATCGTAGTCTAGGTTTCCTAGCAGCCAGTGACGCCAGTAGCTGGCGAGTCGACGAACTCTTTACTATGCTGTTTGATCAGACGTAACAGGAAGACGGTTCATTTTCCGTTCAGGGAAAACGGTTAAGTAATTCGGCAAGTCTTCGTTCACGTACGCATATCGGCTTCCACTTACTGTAAATAGATAGGACTTTATTCAATGAATGTTTTAGGATAAGCTATACAGCTGTTTAAGTGATGGGCCAATTGCCATATCAATGGCTAGAAGATATAATTATGGATTTAAACAAAATATGAGAAATCCTTGCAAGGGGCGGACTATCTACTCCACCACTAGCTCCACTCTTCTGCGGGCTTATTCTTCAGCTTTTGTTTGTCGGGGCTGGCTGCTAATCCGTCAGCTCCCCCGTCTCCTTCTTCTGCTCCTCCCATGCACAGGCTTAGTTACTGATGCAATAGAAGATTTGGGGTGGAAATATCTGCAAGAGGTCCTTTTCGCGATGAGATGGTCTCCACTGCTTCCATCGTTGCTTCATCTTCGCCAGTGATGGGGGAGACAACGGCTGCGTTGAGCCAACGAAGGCGCGATCTTCTTCGGTGGACCATTGCGGAGGTTGGGACTTCGGTGGATAAATCCACGAAACCCAACCCAACGGCCGCGTCGCGCCGACCGCATGCGGGAGAACTCCCGCACGTCTCCAAGGCTTCCGTGGGGATTGCAGCCGGACCGAAACCGGAAGAGCGGGAGGTATGTTCTACAAGCTACAAGCTAATATTTCAATTGCTTTTGGTCTATTAGTAACCTTCCTACCGCAATGTGTATTTTCAAATAAATCTCCATCGACACAAGATTGAAACACACGAGTACCTGTATTTAAGATTACGCTATTATTGTTCATAAGAGGTCTTAACTAAAATCAGCATGGATATTCTTTGCAACTCTTTAACGGAGGACCAATTTTTAGTACCCTCTAAACTCCGCCAGATGACACCAAATCTACTCAAGATACATGAGTGTTAACGGAAATAGGCATGCACACACTACGTATTAAATTTTAACCTACAACCATATAATTTTACTAATCACCCTTTCATCCGACAAAGCAGACCTATAGAGCAAAAAATGCTTGACTAAATCGTTGGACAATTTTGAACAAAAATTGTCGATGGCGATCTTTGAAACGAAAATTGTCAGAGAAAAGTTTCTAAGTGCTTTGAAACCCAGAGAGGCGTAAGCACTATTCTGAATGGTCTTGGTATCCAAGCATTTAAACAAGATTAACATATCATTCCAAAGCAAACGTACTGATCCAGAACTTATTAGACTCCTTTGAGCCAAGGAAACAGATCTCAAAGGTCATAAAGATTTTTCACACAATTACACTGCACATTTGTACAGATGCACTGAAGGAACCCAAATCGCTTAGGGGGTTCCCCCTATTCACAACCCCCCTCTTTCGTTGTGCCAACTGTGCTTGACCTTCCTTGACCTTAAGTTATGTAATACATTATCTCTATCTGCGGACTCAGAGACTACACTTAATAGAGTTGTAGTCCAAACGCATGAAAGTCTATCATTCATGAGGTAATAAGCGGTCGTCTGGGTTTCTTATCAATGGCGTTGCTTGTTGTTTGACCCCGTAATATCAAGTGCAGTTTAACTGGTGGGGGGGGGGGCATAGACACACATTCGTATAATTTGGTAGTTTGCCACAAGAAGTTAAGTAACCAGTAGCGTACTTAGGAGGGGGAGTTGGGTGTCAGAGAACCCCATGTGCATAATTTCTAATTAAAAAAAACTCGTACGTGTTATTATTCGCTCAGAACCTCCTTTACTTTTTATCAATGTACTTGCAAATTACAAAATGACATTCCCACAGGTATATATGGTAACCTGTAGAAAGAAAGTCATAATTCAACACCGGTATTACTTCAATATTATACTGCTTCAATCTTGATTCTAAGAACTGCCAAACGTTCATAAATAGTATTATAACCATTTCTAATGTAAATATTTTCACTAGAGTACTATCTAGGAGTTTAACAACCTTAAAACTTAAAAAAAAATAAAAAACAATAACAAAACAATAAAATAATTACTTAGATTTAAGGTAAAAATTGTGTCATTGAACAGGACTAATATAACTACTTCTATTGTAGGAGTATTCTCGGATTTTATGATCTTTAAAATTAGATCTTTTGGGCAAAACTATCCCACCAACAACATAGCCAGGAAGTAAAATTTGGGAGAGGGATTCAGATAACTGATATTTTCTCGTAGTGGACAGAGAGTAAGGCCCCATTTCGTTTCTTAAAAAGTTCTTGACCCGTTTCTTTGTTGAGAATGATCTTTCAGCAGTACATGTCAGTAATACTGATTCATTTAAGTAATAATAATTGTTTAATAAAAAAGTAATTGAAAAACCCCTCGCTGGTTACGTCCTTGCCTACCATGAAACTTGATTTTCTAAGTAGAAATACAGTTTTTATCTGCAGTAATTGAAACAGGAAGAGTAAATTCAGGGTAAGTAAACAAGGCAGAAACCGCTGAGATTGTATGAGAAATTTAAAGAAATGACAATACTTTTTTCCAATAACAATCAAATGAAATATCAGTTTTTTGGAAATGAGCTAACCAAATTTTCCAGAAATTGTGGCCTGAGAAAAATAAAAAACCGTTATGAAATACAAAATTAAAATATTATATGAACGAAAAAGAATTGAAAATCAGAATTTGTCTATAGTTCATTTCGATCTCGAGATGCCCTGAGGAATGAATGAAATTACTGTTCATTCATTAGCAGTGTTGAATTAATATGTAATGACTCATTTCATACACCCATCTCACATTCATTTCAATATTTAATTTAATTTAGAAATGTATTATTAATAATAATTAAATAATTAAGGAATCATTATTTATAAATTGTCTCAAATTTTAATATACAAACAATAATAAATACAAAATTAAATATATCAAAATTAATCAAAATTCACCTTATTACATATAAAACTCAAAAGTTATAAAGTAAACTAAAGTCAATGGTACAGTGTGCAGGGATGATTGTTGAGTGAAGAGAGCAGAGGTTTAAAAGTTTAGAGGAGAGAGGGATATAGAAGAAGTAAAGAAAGATTATTATTATTTAAATAAAGAAACTGGTTACATTTATTCAGCAGTATTTGGTTCAAAAGAAAGGTTAATTTATTAAATTCGTATTATCACTGAAGTACAGAGAAGCAGAAGACAGACATTGGGTGAGAAAGTTCCTTTTAAATTTAACAGTGATCCATTGGAAGAACATAAAACCCAGGAACATTCGATTTGGCTAATAATTCAAACTTAACATAATTAAAATTTAACAAAATTATTTTTCAAATTACAATATCTTTTATTAAAAACAATACCTAATATTTCTATTTTATTAAGCCAGCACGACCACCCTGACCTAAAATTTAAGAACTGTTTAAAAAAAATGTACTATTAATGTATCCTCCATCTTGTTTCAAAATTCAAACCTGTATGCCAATTTATCACCATTAAAGTTCACATTTGTATCATACTGAGTTATTTGTCATTTCTAGCTATAATTATCAGAATACAAATTAAGTTTAACCATTTATTTAAAGTATAGTAGTAGTATATTACAAATAAAAGATACGATGATCTACGGAGACCAAGTAAAAGTGCGCAGAAATTAAATCTTGTCAATGATTTTCAACTTGACATTCCACTATATTGTTCTTTTTACTCTACGAATAAAAGCACTTGTTAATATCTCATATGATGTTCTCAGTCTACAGACTTGTGTTATTCTGTAATTTTCTCGTTACTATCGTGGTTGCCTATAAGACAATGTAAACATATTCGCTAACGCTCACCCAAGACGTGAAATCAGTGTGAGGCTTGTTCAGGGTTGTTCCACACCAACAGTTCCGCGTTTACATAACGAGCACGAACGGCCTATAAAAGGAGACCGAGTTGTTATCAATGAGCTAAGAGTAGCAAAATAACCACAAGTGATAACTAATCTACAGTATCCTGTAGAAATGTGGATACAGTGTGTCCACGAACTATATACCGTACAAAGGCTTGATGGAATTGGTGTGCAAGCAAAAATGATTGAATGAATGTGGTATTCAGTCCTATCTTGTATTTTTGCGTGTCTGTGTTTGTTAGTAAAAAATGTCTGAATCCTAAGATGGATTGACCGTTTTGGATTGATATAATTACGAATTTACGTTTGTCCATCCAACACTCAAACAATAAAATTAAACTCCAAAACCGATTTAACACAATCCGATAACACTACAAAGCTTGTATTTAAATGTCCATTTAAATGCATCAGAATTGTATGAGATTGTGAAAGAGGCTGAAATATTTCTTAGTAAAAATTTAGAAACTACTAACACCCAATGTATTCGCACTAGAAAATGAAAGATTTAAATAGGTGAAATGAATATTAACCCTTAAACTGCCACGAGAGTCAGCATTGCCTCTGTGACCTATGCATCATTGTATTTTTGTCTTTGTAATATACATAAACTATGTATTGAGTTGTTCAGAAATGTCAAGTACATTTCATTATTGTAATATGCACTGTTGAACATTATTATATTGAAATGTAGTGATTTCATTCACAAGCCTTTGGATCAGCTGATATTACTAGTTCCACTGTTGTTGCAAGCATGTGTGTTAAAAGCGTTTTTTATTTAAAAAAAAACTGTGCATAGGCCTATAGTAGTTTGGTTTGTTTTTACTATTGTATGTAAAAAATTATAATAAAACCAAAACGCGTTTCCAACCAAACAAAATATTCTCAGTCATCTCAAATGATTTAAGGTATATTTATTTTTGTTCTAAATATTTAAAGTTTTAATATGAATTCCAAACCGATATAAATTAAGAATTTTTATTTCTTAGCTTCATTTCAACAGTAAAATATTAAATATTTACTGGTTTCCATAGCAATAAAGGTGTTTTCATCACTAAGTAACAGTTTTACCATGTTTGTTTAACTAAAATTAAATGTTCTATTTTTATAGGCCTATACAAATGTCGCAGTCCAAGTGCAAAATATTAATTGAAAACAGAGTAATTAGCCATAGACGTATCCAGGGAGCTTGTGTTTTGGTGTTACGTTAGCCGCTAAGTGGCAGTGGCCAGGTCAGGGGATAGAGCAAGCGGGCGAGTGCCGAGCAGTGGTGGGGATACTGGGAGAGGGCGGCATCACAGCGGCTGAGGGGTATTTACCCCACCCTGCGTGAACTCATATCGCCCAGTGTCCTTTTGTAAGTGGTTTACCTATAACATATGATCGGAAGGCCATATCCTGTCAAACGACTTTTAACATTTATTAAATTTGTACGAGTATAAGTGCAATAGCTTGATTTAATTTGCAATATTCATTGAATCGCAAACATTACTTTTAAAAGGAGAGGCCAATCCCCATTTGAAGCATTATTCTGCTCGCACTCATGGTCCACTGGCTTTGCGAGGATCTTATCAAACAGAATAAAAGATAGAGTCGATACAGTACAAGGTCGATGGTACTGATTAAAAGTGCAACGGTCACAGACAGGATTTAAGCCTGCGCTATCTCTAACTCAGATGTAAAGTCCAACTTCTTAGACTGTGCGGTGATCGGCACTCTCATTTTACGCCCATGGTTCTAACTACTAATGCATTATAATAAAAAGTAATTCGAATGAGAAAACTGGGGATGTGAAATGCACACAAGGTATTTAAATTAGTTTCCTTAACTGTGCGTTGTCTTGTTTACATTAGCTGGAGGAAAAAACAAAAAATGAGGTCCAATATGTCAACAAGCCATTATCTCTGAGATTACAATCTGAGGAAACAAGCGAGCTCAGCGACCACGTGGTCACAGCAGACGATATATAGTCAATCAGACAAAGTACAATTTTTTAGTGCAGATGAAACTATCGAGGTAATGAGCTCGTATTGCAACAACGGGCAAATGATACAGATCACATATTAATTATGGTCCACACAAGGAAATAATACGAACTGGGGTCAGAAGAGCAAGGTCGATGTATTGCATCAGGTTTATATTACTTATGTTTAGGAGCTTATGCATTATTTCTGAGCACAACAGCCGAGGATTAAAAAAAATCTCATTTAAGCCTCAGTGTCAGCTATGCCGGCTTCGAAGTTCATTGGTTTTTATTTTACAAAGTACATGATTGGACCTCCCCGGGATTTGAACCCGTGATCTCTCGGTTAGAGAGCCGAGACTATAACCATTAGTCTTCGGAGGAGGACAGCCGAGGACAAAAACTAACACAGGATTGCTCTGAGGATACGTGTAGGTGCTCATTTTGAAAATTATTCGTTAGACAAAAGTTCGAATTTTTGTAATGATATCTTTTAGAATGTACCCATAAGGCTCAAACATATTAAGTACTGTACATCTTGTATGCGTAGAACGAGTAAGAAAGGACTATGGTCTTTGACTTTAGGGCTTCGCTCCAATAGTCCTAATAAATTTAATAGTCTATTGATATTGTAAAAACTATCTAACCAAATTACATGAAATTTTGTACTGAAAGTCAAGTACATGGAATTTTGTACTGAAAGTCAAGTTATCTCATTTGTGCTGATAACAAACGTCTTGCTGTCCAACTTTAGGACCTCGGACAAACTGATCCTTTTAAATTTGAATATTTGATTACTCATGTATTACTACATGTATTAGGTTAGTTCTTTACCTGAAGAAGAGATCAGATTGCAGATCTCGAAACGTAGTGTTACTGATTTCTTGTTTCACTGAACGATGGCAAATGTCCGGAAAAATCCTGTTTCCTTCAAAATGTATATGTTTTACTGTGTCTATTTTAAAATGTCATCTAATTGTAATCAGTTTTTTTTTACAAATGTGTAACCCATAAGAACAACACGCACCATCATCAAACTCAGTGTTGCTTATATACAGGGTGTTTTGTACCTCTCTGGACAAAGTTATTCCACGTTATTGCTCAGGTCAAGACAAACATATTTCACCATATGAACATGAGTCACCGATGCTTAGTTTCCCATATGTCTGTCTGTACGTGTTTTTATTCAAAAATGAATATATCAAAAATAAATTATTTAAATTATATGAAAATTTTGCTTACATTTTTATGATAACAAGGTCAATTGCTGAAAATATATTATGATAATTTCATTAATAATTTTTTTTCTGTGATTGGCCTTGTTACCATAAACATTTGAGCTAAATTTTGTATAATTGAACTTATTAGTTTTTAAGATATTAATTTTACTATAAAAACACATATAGACAGATAGATGTTCATACGTTGAAATATGTTTGTCTTGACCTGAGCAATAACGTGGTATACCTTTATCCAGAGATTTACGGGACACCCTATATAATGAAGCTTTATGCAAAATAACAAATCTGTAGGTCAGTTTGCTTTCGATGTATCTTGCGTAGAGACTTGCAGAAGGAAATTCTTCCAGCTCCTCAAGGGATAGGCTTCGCTAATGCTCAGCCAACAAAAGTAGGATTAACGATTGACAACCTCTCGATGTTCAGGGCATATATGGGTTGATATGACTAGAGACAGGGAAGTCGTAATTGTAGAGATGATCTAGAGCAAAATTATGAAGACAAAATGTTCTGTTTCTAAATGAACATCTGATTCGTATCTTTGCCAAGCTCTCTTTGGATGCTGTCAGAAATTTTCACCAAGACAGAAAATAAAACCCTGATAGCATTTGGAGATATCTCTTTTGCCTCATCATCGAAAAGGTTTATAAGGATTGACCTGTGTTCTGGTAGAACACGCATGCCAAATTGTAGGTAACAACTGTTTTACTACCAAACCGGTTCTCCCGTGAGCCATGAATGGAATATTTCTTCAGTCTAGAATTGAATACTACAAATTTGAATATATATCTACAACAAGTATCCTCAATGAGTTCTGTATAAATTAGCTTATATATTCTGTACCTCTCTATTCTGCTATTATCACTTCGGGTCCAGAAAAGAGGAATTTTCAGCAATGACCTTGATAAAGAAGGTGTGTTGCAGAGGATGATTTCACTTGATTTTTGTCAAATGCTTGAAACCCGGTATTAAAAAAGGTTTCAGTAGGGCCTTCCCAAGAACTTAATGAAGCCTTGCTTCACTAAGGCTGTTCAAGGTCTAATTTCCATGGATTTTTAATTTTGCTAAATTTCTAAACTTCCCTACCATCATCTCTAGACCATCCCTTGCAATTCTCCTCTTCGGAATATGTACATAAATCCACTGTCGAAGAAGAATTTGCGTGCTCCAGTAAGCAAAAAATTTAAATCTAGTAATAATAAATATTAATAATTTAGTAATTTTCACTAATATTTAATTTACTCGATTCTTACACAAAAAGTCCAGTTTTGTACTAGCTTATTCGTCTGTCCGTGTAGAAATTCCAGGTAGGCCATAGTTAATTTTATATCAAAACTAATTTATAAACCTCAAAAACAAAACTATGCGTTCTTTACTAGAATAACGTGACTCATTTGTTGGCTCGTCTTTTACGTGAATGGCTTCTCCATCTTATAAAAACGACAGTGACGCACGCACGCACGCACACACGCATGCAAACATACAAATGACATTAGTTAAACGCACTATAACAGGTGGTCGGATTGCGTAACTGCGTTTTTTCAGTCTCTCGTTTTTGCTTAATTGCTAATGGGGTTTTTATTGTTGCACTATACTTACCGAAGTTACTACTTAGCTCATTATAACAATGTGTTATTAAACTTTTTCATATCCGGTCCTGCCATCTCGCCACATTTACTCGGACAATTAGGACTTTGTTTTACACGTGTGAAATAAGAAGAGTCAGTTTGTGCATTAGAAAACATCCCAGGTTGTTTCGGTTTTGGTTGTTTTACATACATCTTTCAACTGTCAAATAACAGGAAGTGAACAATTCTAACATTTACTTTATTTGATAAGTAAACATGACTTTTTCAGCAAAAATTTGAACATCTGCCATTTTGTACTCGAGTTACCTCTGTAAGTGCTGTTTACTTTATTCTTCTCTGCTAAGCAACCTTTTTAAAATTATGTACATCTTGAGCTACGCTTACGTAAAATCTTTATCCGAACTTCTTGCAGACCATCCTCCGTTGGATGTGAGGAGTCACTAACTACCTTAAAAACTTTTTTTAAGTTTACTCATTTACTAAGTTAAACTTTAACAACTTGAGCCAAGACAAGAATATTAAACCACCTAGAACAGGACCTACATTGTAAAGTTTTTAAACTTTAAACCAGCATAACGTTTTAAAGAGTGAACCTTTTGAGGTCGGATTCGCGGCACTGTACTCTAATAATAAAGACCTTTAATTTGATGTACTACTCAAGTTATGCTCTCATTTATGATTTTCTTCTGACTCCTTGCGGACCATCCCCCTGTAAATGACAAATAATTGGCATTTACTTCAAAAAGAAGACTAATAGGTGCAGTAATGATGTAAGGCTACCAAGTTTTTCCAGGTAATTGTTCGGGAATTATCAAGCCCGTTTGGGACTTTATTAACACCCTGTACATCTCAGTTTCATGGTCTGTTAGACATTGTTGGAAACATTTATGTGCAATCTGGGGAATAAAGCTACTCTAGCATCCTTTCCATATTTTTCCAAGTTCCTTGGTCTGTTAGACAGTGTTGGAAAAATCGAGACCACTCTGTTTATACTTCAGTTCAGAAATGACTGTAGATTAGAAAGAAGATGTCTATGGGATTTTCCTATTACAATATATCAAGGTGAACTAGTGTTCCCTCACTGATTTCTCCATTGAAGCTCTGATTTTTAATAGGTTGCATGGCTTATATAAAGGCCAGTTCCAGTGGGCTGGAGGTTTATTGCATGACTTTGGAATGCCCTTATCCGTGTGGAACATCACTCTACTAATCACTTGCAGAATAATTGGTAAACCAAAGCACTCTTCATTTCTGTGGCTTAGACTCATGGGAAATCCTGATGGAATTATCTCAATAGCATGGATAATCTCTGTTTTCTTTCTTATCATACTTTAAGATTATCTTAAAACTACTATTTGTAAAAGTCAGTTCAGAAGTTTCCTAACAAGAATGTGTATTACATATAAGAAGGAGGTTTTGTTTGTTCTCTTAGGACAAGAAGCTTTTATTGCACTTAGTTCTATAAGAGCTTATATTGCACCTTAGCGCTGCTTCCGGAGTGACAGGATATTCAGGATGGGTAAGGTTGGGGTTAGGGGCCGCCTCCTATCGAGATCCATGAGGAAGAATTAGGACACTAATCTCCAAAGTCATGCCCCCCCCAGCTCTGAACCAGCCTGTCCAGTCAAAGCAGGCAAGGGGTGGCACACCTTGTTGAGCCTAGCAAGAACCTCTGATATTTAGGGGACGAACCCCACCAACTCCAACAGTCATCTCCCGCAGTAGGCTAGACCTATCAAATTACCCTTGGGTCCCAGAATCTCTAGATTTTCGGTTAGTGATGTGCCGTTCCTGGATATCCATAATGTTGCCCAGATTTAAGTGACACATCGGTTTTTGCTGTGAACAGTGGTAGGTTCAACTCAACTGGAAGGTATAAACCAGCCAGAAGTGATCCCTGCTGGGATAAGAGGGAGGTTACTTTTAGATGTAAATGTCTATATTTTTGCAATGTCAGCATGATGGAAAAGAAGCCAAATCCATGGGATCTAAGATGTGGATCAACTTACTAGAGAAGCAAAATTTACTCGCAGGCCAAAATTTGTAAATTAAGTGAAAACCATGACTATGAATTTTATACACTGAGCAAACTTCAACTGGAGGTGCTTCAAGAATTAAAGAAATTTAATTGTAATTTTGAACTGAACTTGTATTATTTTATCTGTACTGTGACTCTATTGCAAATCTTGACAGTGGTGTTTATGGACAATTATTTCAGAGGAAGCTGGCACACTGGGTGGTTTAGGAAGATTTAAAATACCCTTCCAAAGAAAATTGTTGGGCTTTAAGAACCCATAAATGCGTTCTAGATTAAAATAAACTACTGGGTATAATTTTTGTTTGTCTTTTTTAAATACCTATTATACGCCCATGGATCTTGGTGAATTTTGTTAATACAGATTTTATAAACCAAATGCAAAAACATAACCAGAACACTTAGTAGTTCATCAAGCTAAAGCATAAGTATGCTACTCATTCTATTAGACTTTACTCTACCCTTTAATTGGACTGTAGAACAAAAGCAATAAATTGTTAACACCTGTAAATATCAGGTTTGCCGAAGAGGAGTATGATTGATACTCAAGCATTAATTGAAATCCCTCCACTGATTACTCTTAATGCTGTGAAGGTGGTCAAAGTGTCGATGTCCTGAGTCATTAAACCTGGCTTTGTGCCAGAAGTAGTGGAAGTTAACTAATACCATGCCTAATTATTTAGTGAACACTTAGTGGTTGTCTCGAAATGCAGAATTCTTGGTAAGTTTCGATTAAGCTTCGATTAAGGAAATAACTAACAAGATTCGCCAAGGCAAAGATATGAACTTTAATAGATGAAAGAAAGAGCCTGCCAAATTTGTGGAAATTATGCATCTTATAGCCCAGCAGCTCTCAACCTGGACAAGAACATAGCCAGGAAAAATTTTTTTTTTGGAGCGGGGGATTCCAGACAACTGATATTTTCCTGTAGTGAACAGAGAGTAAGACCCCATTTTGTTCCATAAAAAGTTCTTGACCCAGTTTCTTTGCTGAGAACGATCATTCAGAAATACATGTTAGTAATACTGAATTATTTAAAATAATAATAATCGTTTACTGAAAATTTGGGGGGTCCGGACCACTTGAACCCCCTCGCTGGCTATGCCCTTGGAAATTTGGTATGGCTTGAAAATTAAATTGGGCAGTATTTTTCAAATGTTAGAACTCAGAGATGGCAAATTAAGTTGACAAGGGATCCATTAAAAATTGATGTGAATGTACTTCCTGACCAATAAATGTGTTTTCCTGAATGTTTTGTATGTACAATAAGGAAAAGGCAATCAACATTAAATCTGATTCTTAAGTATTGGCAGAATTTCACAACGCGGGTGTTGAAGACTTTTGGTTAACTTATACTTTTTATCTCTCTGAAAAAAAAAACTGTTACAATAAATTCATGACAATGCTATAAGATTTGAATTTATTGATCAACACCTTATGTTGCTAAGCAAAAAAATATCACAGCTTAAACACCAGTATAATATATTATGTGTATACTATTCTTCCCAGAATTATTATCTTGAACATCAAGAAACGTCAAAAACGTCAGGAAGAAACGTTCTTGACGTTTCTTCCCAGAATTATTATGTATATATTATTCTTCCCAGAATTATTATAACATGACATGCACACAGCTATGTTATTTGCATATGCAAGGAGTAAGACATGTAACAATGTAGCATAACAATGCCATTACAAAATAAGTTTCAATTTTATTGCTTTTTGTTTTGTTGTGGATAGTTTAAATGGGTAGTTCGTGTCCGTTCATAGATACAATAGAATTTTCCTTGAATAACTCCACCTGTATTTGGTTCCACAAAAAATAATATATGGACCACAGTGCAACATGCAATAGGATGCATTACCCAGACAAAATATTCTATCGCAGAAGAAATCGCTTGTAACAGCAAAAATATACTTTATAAATTATCCTGTCAACATTGACTTGAAGATTACATTGGAGAAACATCAACATCACTAAGGATGAGCAATTTTCAACATCAAAATTGACTTACACCCCTGCCTGCATGTGTTGTGCAAAACAATAAAACCTTTGAAAATTGTTTCTCTCTAATTGGCATCAAGAAGTTTCAAAACTTTTAAATAAAGATTACACAAAATTATTTATTGTTTTTAAGATACGAACAAGATCTGCAAACAAAATCGCCAGTTAGATTAAATCTGAGACAATGTTAATTACAAATGTTCAAACCTTTTTATTTTTCCCTGTGCTTATGAAAAGTTACATATTTAATTTGTTTGTTTAGATATCATGTGTTATTATTGTTTGTAATATGTTTTTATTCTTCTATTTGTTTATATTTTTACTATAGCCTACATGCTTTTGATAATGTTACTAAAAAGTGATGAAATATTAAACACTAAAAAGAAGAATCGTGTCTTTCTTTGATCTTATATCTTTATATATCAATATATGATAGGATGGATTATTGGAAATATTTTAAAATGTTTGTACCTGCTAAGATATATCCCAGAATTCAAAAATATATATATTTCCTTTAGACTTGTTTATAGTTCCTAATCAACTTACATTTTTTAAATATAAGGTGGAAAGATTTACTAAATCGAAAAATTAATGACTTAAAATTTAAAAAACAAGTTTTTTATTGTTTAGATTTTCTTGCTGCTAAATGATAGTCTAGATATATCTATGTGATAAAAAATAAATTATAGCTTATGTAACTTGTTACCAAAGTTTGCCATACCTCCATGAGCGAGAACTTGTGAATCAATATAGTTACTCAATCAAAACAATCATTATAAAGTAATGATCTTTTGTAATGCTCTATAAACCTTAGATACTAACAGGACTAAACGAATAACTTATTTTGCACACAATAATATAATATTTAACACTGCCTCTCCCTTGAGCACAAAACTAATGATAAGTGATTCAGGATTACATAACCTATTCAATTAAAATCAGATTGCAGATATGAAATTAAATCACTAAACCAGTTACGATAACAACAAGTGAGGACAACATTCATGTTCATTTGTCTCTTCCATGCAAATTTAACTCATCATTACACATATTTCGTAACAATTAGTGCCCTGAGAAATGACTTAATTGAATTCATTTCCTGCCTTGTGATGTAACCAGCCGACTCATGGAACGTATAAAAGAAGTAAATCATTGAAGATTTATGGTGATAATTACTCAATAACTCTGATAAATATATTCATCCGTATAGTTGGGTAATTAAATAATTACTTGCAAATTTCCTGTAGCCTAATGATTTAAATTATTTTGTTTATACCGCACTAACTACTAGATGAGAATAAGTGAATTCTTCCATGGAGGGTTCAGTCTGAAATTGTAGCAATGAAAATATTTTCCTACTGTACCTTAAAAGTTTGTCTGTACCCAAAAAGTACACATACAATCAAGAACGTAGCCAGAAAAAATTTCGGGGGATCCAGACAACTAATATTTTTATAGTGGACCCATTTTGTACGATCTTTCAGCAGTACAAGTCAGTAATACTGAATTATTTAAATTATAATAATCGTTTACTAAGAAAGTTATTTTTAAAATTTGAAAATTTGGGGGGGCGGCCCCTTGGACCCCTTTGCTGGCTACGTCCTTGCATACAATGAAAAAGAGGTATCTTAGTGGCCCTAACCTCCTGAAAGGTCATTCAAACCCACAGGAATGGCATCCCTTGGAACATGTGAAGATGATTTGATTGTTGGTTAACAAATGAAGGAGCACATGAATGAATGAATACAGTTTTGATTGTTCTCAGGATAAGAGAAATTGCACTTAGTCCTAAAAGAACCTTTACGCTGCTTCCGGAGTGACATCAAGGATAAGTATGGGGATAGGTGCAGTCTCCTGCCGAGATCCATGAGGAAGGATTTTGGGCATTTCAATCAAGTCTCCTTGGAAGAAGGAGAAGCCAGCTCTGCATCAGCCTCTCAAGTCAAAGCATGCAGGGGGCGGCACACCCTTATTTCTAGGCTGGCAAGAACCTTTGACTCCTAGGGAACCCCACCAACTCCAACAGTCATCTCCCACAGTAGACTAGACCTATTGAATTACCCTTGCACCCCAGAATCTCGACATTTGCAGTTAGTGATGTGCCGCTCCTGGACATCCATAAGGTTGCCCAAATTTGAGTGACACATTGGTTTTTGCTGTACCCAGTGTAGGTTCAACTGGAAGGTATAAACCAGCCAGAAGTGAACTGCCCTAGGTATGTGATCCCTTTCTCCCTTGCGTACATGAATAGAAGCAAGTGTTATGATGAAAATAATGAATTCTGAGTGAGGTGAATAGTTAGTAAGGTTTAATATAACTTAGAGTACATTCCTCATTAGCTTCACAAAGAATATGAGATAACTGTCTTGATAAGTCTACAGTTTTATGTGTTACTAAGTCACATGGTAAAATGCTGTGGTATATAAAATATATTAAATGAGAGGCTGGTTCAGAGCTGGATTCCTTTCTTCTGAGGGAACATGACTCACGAAAGTGCCCTAAATTCTTCCTCAAGGATCTCAACAGGAGGCGGTCCCTACCCTCAACCTTACCCATGCAGAATATCCTGTCACTCCGGAAGCAGCTCAAAGGTACTAGCAGCGATTTCTAACCTTGTCCTAGAAAAACAAAACAAAAGGGGGGAAGGGATCTAATACTAAGAAAAAGAGATGAAAAGGTTATCAAAATGAATACTGCCCAAATTTATATAAATTATAACATATTTTATTTACAACGATTAGAGTTTTCATAAACATCAACTAAAACAATTTTTACAACAATACTTCTATTGCTAGAGCCTCCGCTAAATGCTCTTACAACAATTTGTGACTCCGAAATTACTATCGATACTCAAATACTTTACATCTATTTACACTAGATTAGTTCACTTCCATAATCCTATATTTTTTTGGGTTTGATTGATTACTATTTGGATTTTTAACTTTTTCAGATCTGAATTACTTAAGCTATGAGTATTGCTTTATTTACTTCGTAATCCATCACACATTTTAAAAATAATAGAGGAATACATTTATTTAATCATATAATTTATGCTACTTTTAATTTTTAATAGCTACTGCATAAATTTAGACTTATTATATGGTAATCCTTAAAATTTTTGCACTCTATATATTTAGATTATAAACAAATTCGAGTAAGGCACACTTCAGGCCTCTAATTCAAAAATATTTTACATTAAGAAATAAAATTAATATTGTGATAAAAGATCTTTATTGCCACACTTATAATATGCATACTTTAAGTACTATATTAATTTTTATTTGAACGGACAGACAAAAACATGGCACAAACCAAAACAAAATGGCACTTTGATATTACTTTATACAAAAATAAGTTCTTAAAATTTTGATGTATTATTTAAGTATTACTACCTTCAAATTTCTACTTTATAAATAAACAAGTAAAAGATATTTACACAGATATTTAAATACAGCATAAGACTGAAAAGTGTATAAATATAAGTTAATCTAGTGTGAATACTATGAAATGGAACTATCCAAGTATAAAATAATGATAAATTATAGATGAAAAATCGAGCTCGGTGATACGATTCGCAGAATAAAAAACTTAAAAACGCTAAAACAACTAATGGAGCAAACTTCTATCCTAGCCTAACTAAAATAACTTTGTTAATGTACAATTAAATACAGTCTTTGTTACATTGTTATCGGATGCAACTATATTATTGCTAAGAATAAAATTTGGTTACAACAGCTTAAAATTAATTTATAAATTATTCAGTTTAGTAGGAATTCGCAATCCATGATATTCCTGATAGTAATGTCAGCAAATAGTTCATTTATTTAAGTACATTTTTACATATTTCCTAAAATCTTTCAGTTTGATGTGTAATTGAGAATAAAAATAAAACTGAGTATATAAAAATTGTGCGTTTTGCAAAATCATTCCTTGTCTTAAAAAAATTGAAATATTATTTAATATGATATTGTTTGAACATTCAGATTTCAAGATCTAATATAATATTATGTTGTCATATTTCTTACAACTTTAACCACTCATTTAGATTTATCAGATTAAGGAACAGCTAAATAAGATGTAATAGGTACTCATTAACTAACAAACTACATTAATGATTTAATCTACACAAATCTTCATTTTGTCACTTAAACATTAAAATCGTGAAAAAGTAAAAACATTAACACAATACCATGGATTGCTGAAGAGATGTAAGTATCTTAATTATTTATTCCTATTTTAGCAAATAAATTAAATCTTAGTAAATAACGTATTAATTAACATAATTACAAATATTTTTACAACAATACTAGTGAAATGGTACAAAAATCTTTTAAGTCTCAAAATTATAGAAATAGAGTGTTTTTAAAATATTACTTTAACCAAATTTTAGCTGCCAACAAAATTAATGCAAAAATATAGAAATACAAAATTAGTAATTCTAATATTTTATTTTGCAGCTTGACTAATACGGGCAGTGTGAATGGAATTACTCATTAATCACTTAAATAAATAATTTTTTCCAAAATTAATTCATTAAAACTTTTTTACAAACTTGAAGTTTCATCGCCATTATTAATGAAATATAAACTTAACAGGAGATTAAAACAAAACGCTTTTGACACAATCTCTGAAAATCAAAGAATGGAGTCAGCAATACTACTGTCTGCTAAAAACGCAGCATTCTGATTGGCCAACGGTCACAACGCTTCGTCACCTGATTGGTAGTGACCATTACGGTTGAGAGGTTGTTTCTCCGGAACATTAGACGATGGACGGTTTCGTTTGAAGAAACCGCACTGAAACAAAATTAGTCCAAATGAACGAGTCACTTGTTTGCAGATTTAAAAATAAATAAGGTAATTTCTCATGGTTAATTTTTAGTATTACATTATCTAAACAGTTATTTTACGTATCTAAAATTATGTTGTTTGCTGAATTTGTTTGTTGTTTTTTACAGAAACAGGTTTGTAGAGTTTATATATATGTAACAATGTAACAATGCATAATATTACGTGAGTAGCACACTTTTACAAAATCACTATGAACGTAATATTACGTCTAAAACCCCAAAGAGGTTAAACTTTGAAGATAGATGAACATAATTTTTTTTTTATTGCTGATAACCATATTACTAGTATTTAAATTACTAATAAATTTTACCACTACTAGGTAAGTTAACAAGAGTTTATATGGAGAACAATGTTACTTCATATCTCATGCATAAAGGTATACCTTATGAAAATTTTAAAAGATGAAACTAAAACTAAACAGTGTGTTATACAGCTTATAAATTTGTTGTACAACTTGATATTATTTGAAGGTACTTTCCCAAAATGACTAACATATTCTAAAGCAGTTCCAATCTGTAAAAAGGGCAATAAAGGTTGATCCTGGTAATTACCACCCTATTTCATTAGTACCGATATTTAGTAAAATCTTTTAATGTTGCCTGAAAGAGCAAGTGTATGATTTCTCTTCTCTGAATAATCTCAGTAGTGTTTACTTGGGTACTACTTATTTTTCCTCTACTTCTATTAAAGGAATGGCTTATATAATAGGAATTATAAAAATAACATGCTACATAATTTGTTGACTTTGCCTATTGCATAATTTATGGTTTTGCTTAACGACAATAAAAATGTGTTTTATCTTTATGCATATTATTAGGTACTTAGCTCAAAAGCGGAAGCCTATTAGTGTTAAAGATTTTTAATAAGTAAGGGATTTCTAAATGAGGCAAAACCCTTCCTGTTGTTGAGAAAACCTCCTTTCTTCAAAAGTAGATGATTTAAATTGCGCATCCATCGCTCCTCGTGGTGGCTGAACGGTACCATAGAATCTCGACAGGATTACCCAAATCCCCCGACCATACTCATCCTAAATATCCTGCTACTCTGGAAGTTGTGCAGAAGATCTTAAAGAACTGCATGCAATAGAGGCTGTCAACTAAATCTATCTCTGAAGGAATTTTGATATGATGCTGATGGGTTAAAAGTTAGTTAGCTATACAAAGTCAAACTTGTTGGTAATGAAAACTAAAAGTTTCTCAAGGAAGTATCTAAAGCAAAGAACATAGCATTCCACTACCTCGGAGTAATGCCATCAAAGCCCCAGAAGGATTCACTTCTGGTTGGTGTTAAATACTGGAAGTGCTTGTTGTGGATAGCCGCCTTCAGTCAAGAGATGTTAAACTTTAGAGAGAGATAATCTCCGTAATATGTCTACAGTTCCCTGACTGAAGATGATTCTCCAAAGAAAGGCTGAACAAAGAAAGGCTGAACAAAGAAAGGTTCCCCAGGAGGGTTTACTTTTGGATGGTTTATATCTTCAAGTTGAACCTATACTGCATATAGCAAAAACCGAATGTTCAAATGTGGGCATCACAATGAATGTCCAGGAGCGTCACATCACTAACCAAAAATGTCCAGATATAAAGAAGAAGAGAAGTGGTGATCTAGTAACTCATTTATCTCTCAATTCTATCACACCCAAGATAAGTGGTAATCTAGTAACTCATTTATCTCTCAATTCTATCAAACCCAAGATTAGTGGTAATCTAGTAACTCATTTATCTCTCAATTCTATCACAGCCAAGATAAGTGGTAATCTAGTAACTCATTTGTCTCTCAACAGCCACCTTCAGCTCACCTTGTACAACAAGTAGACTAGAAGCATAAGGATGAGTGCCCCTGCACACGCAGACAGGACGACTACCCACAGTGGCACGACGTCGGGCTTGACGCTGGTCTCACGGGGGACCACCTGTGTGACAATCTCGTGCGTATGGACTGAACTCTGGTCTGGTGCCCCGATGTGAGGCAGCTCAGTCACTCTCCCAGCCATCATCGAGCTCAGCTGGACCTCGGGGTGGTATGCAAACTGGAGCCAATACAGAGAACATTTATTTAAAAAATGACAATGTAACTTCTAAGTTCTAAATACTTTTTTTTGAACTTGTTCAAGTCTCATGGGCTATTTTTTAAAGGACTCGATTTGACTTTGACTAAACTTAACATGATCAATATTTGAACTGGATACAAATTTAGGTATCTTCACACCTCCACCTGTTGGTATACTGCTAATGATTTACTTTTCATGAATGTCTTTTCAAGTTCAATATAATACATTCAAAACAACTTTATAATAACACATGATTGCAACAAAACCATTTAGAGAAAAATACAGCCCTGCAATCACTCCAAGAGAAAATTATAGCAAGATTGCATTTCTTCATTTTTGCGTGGTTCGGTTATTTTAACAGCCCCACGTTGGTGATGTTATATATCGAAGGTCGTGTATTTTATTGCCAAACATTGTTGCCTCAATTTTAGAAGTTTGGTGACGTGAATCAATGTATATAGGCCTAGCCCTGATCTGTTATACTTTCTACATATTTTTTGTTTTACTATAAGTAAACAAGACTAAAGTTTAAGTCTCAAAATTGTTTATGTAATTTTGAGATTAATTTAGTTCAACACTCTGCAGATACATTATTCCATTTACTAAATTTAACATTGAAGAGCTTTATTGTGATTGGCTGAAGTTTAACCAATCACCAACTAGTTGAGATCAATATGGCTTCTTTCATAACTGGCGGTGGTCGGTTAAGATGAAGCCAATTATGATAAAGCTCCATTTGTTCAACCCACCTATACAACAACTGCTTATACTGTATCTCCACAGCAAGACCGAAATATTTCAAAGTAATTAACTGTGTCAGCATTGTTTCGATGTGGTGGGAACCAGGAGGCTTTGATATTAGTTATGACACTTGCCACATAAGAGGATCGCCAGGATTAAGATTTAAAATTTTTCTGAAAGCATATGTTTACCTAATTGTATAACTTTTATCATCTGATGACCTTGTAAACGACAATGAACCCACCTTCTTGAGCGTCTGCACCCAGACCCTGGATCGGAAAGCTATCCAAGCTTCTTGGTCCTTGGTGAGAGGACCAACCGTACATCGTATCCTGGTACATTCTATAGAACCACAGTCGATTCTTTCCAGTGTGTCATCACGTTCATCTGTCTGTCTGCGGTAGCGAGGAGGGTAGAGCTGGAACTTTTGCTTTACCTGCGCATGAGAAATAAATTATAATACCTATCTACCTATACAAGCTGTACACAAGAAAAACAAAACAGAATTTATTTTCTAGTATAAAAAAACCAGGCCATTGATCAGATGGCCTAAAAATTAAGGCAAACAGAACTTATGATCTAAATCTTATTTAATCTCCAGATTAGTTTTGACATAATGTCTGCATTTAAAAAAAAATCATGGCTTCTTTATACTATGAAAAATTGGTTAACTGATATTGTTCTTTGTTTTTTTTTGGACAATAATTTACACTAAATAAGACATATCAATTAGTTTGCTAATCTATTAGTTTTATAGTTTATGTTTCACCCTGCACTTTAAACCACATTATGCAGCGATTTTTAAATATTATGTTTTATTATACTCAGCAAGTAGAAAGTGTGTGGACATTAATAATTTAAACTTTCAAAACTGCAATACTGGGGAACATACCCTAGACTCCTCTCCTTCTACGACGTTGTCTCCAGTAGCTGGCTGAACGTTGCGTATTCTTGCTTGCCGACTGGAGGGCTCAGGGTTCACTCCTCCATAGCTCCCTTGACTCTCCCAGTGTGATGAAGAACTCCATGAAGATCCTCCTCTCCTCTCATTGGTGTCATAGTCAACATTATCTCTTCCTGGAGGATATCTTCTGTCCTGATCCCTTGTTACATCATAATCCTCTTCACTGTTCCAAGCTCCAGAGACGTAATGTTTTCCTCCACCTGAAGATGACCAACCACTTCTGTGGGAAGATCCTGATGAGCTGTTGCTGTACTGAGTATTGGAACTTCCACCGGAATATGCTGCACCTCCTCCAGATGACCCACTTTGACCTCTTGATGAGCCGACATCAAATGAGTACGTTGTTGAACCACCTCCAGAACCAGCTGCCATCCCAGCTACACTACCGTACTGTGATGCTCCACCAGCAGTCCTCCTGTCATTTTCATTGTTTACATCAAAGCTGTAGGTTCTTGCGACACCATCTCCAGGGCCTAAGGCAATTCCACCGAGAGCATCAAACTGAGATGAGCCTCTACTGGCAGCACTTGCATCATACGTTCTTCTCGAATCGTACCCAGAAGATGAACCGTAGTTATTTCCTGCAGCGTTGGCATCGTAAGTCCGCCTGGTATCATATCCTGAGGTTGAGCTTGATGACACACTTCCTGCATTTACATTGTCTACTCTTCTTGAGCCCTGACCATAACTTCCTTGCCTACTTCCACTTCCTCTAGTGTATGAACCTTCTCTGTACTCTGGTCCTCCAACACTTCCCGCTCCATACCGCCTCTCACTCTCAGAACCATACTGGTGTGATACAGAACTTCCTGCGGCGTAAGACCCTCTGTTGACTTCAGATCCACCTGAGGAACCATAACTTCCAGTGTTTGTCATGTCTGCAATGTTCACATTGGCTGCTTCATAAGTATTAGAGGAGCTTCCACTGCGTACAACCCCATCTTCATTTTCCTTCCAACTCGTCGAGGTATGTGTGATTGGTCTTCCACCAGTTTCAGAGTTCCAAGTGGTATTCGAGCTGTGCTCGTCCTCTCGCGAGTAGCTACGGTTATGCACTCCTCCTACACTGAAGGGTATATTACTTCCAGCATTAACTCCGTAATAATTCGTTTGGTTTCTTCTCGATGTACTTTCACTCTCAGATACTCTTCTGTTCCCACCGACATTTTGACCTGAGTAATATGTTTCTGTGTAGCCTCCGCCTTGACCTTGCCTATAAATTTGGCCATCACTACCTCTGCTCACACCACTAATGCCTGGTTCAATATTGGGTCCAACTCTTCCTCCCTCTTGAGAGCCACGGTATACTCCACCAGTCCCTCTGTCATTGTCAAATGTGTTGTACGTATCAAATACTCCTCCACCTGTGTTAATTCCTGCTCCACTGACTTCTACTCTTCCTCTCTCAGAGATCAAAGTTCCTTGAGACCCTCTTCCTCCATAGGTGCCACTCTCCACCCTAACTCCTCCTCCGGTTCGGCTTGACTCCTCATATTCTCCCCCTCTGTAAGTGCCACTACTGTAGACCGTTGAACCTCCTCTAGAACTGCTTGAACCCTGACTTGACTCTGATCCAGTCTGACCTCCCTCAGAGTGAATTCTCTTGTTGTATCTCAGAGATCCATCTCCGGTTTCAGCAGCTGCTTCTTCTCTGTCTCTTTTCTCTGCTTCCTCCAACCTTCTCCTTTCCTCCTTTGTCAGAAGGGTGGTGCTCTTGATGATTGTACCTCCTGAACTTGAGGAGGAGGAGCTGGAACTAGATGAGGAAGAACTGGACTCCTCTACGATCACACCTCCGGAAGAAGATTGAGAGGAAGTAGAGTAAGATCCCGATGAAGTCAGACCACTTTGGATTCCACTCTGCTCAAAGTACGTCTTTTTTCGATCCAACTGAAACATACCAATAAAAGGTATTTAACTAATGTTTAATTTTTGAGATTTAAATATATTAATTAATTTATAATACTTTTTCAATAGCGAAACAACCCAAAAGAAAACAAAAAATCTTTTCGAAAGATCAGTATCAGAAGAGCAATTTGTAAATTTTTCCTGAATGCAGGAAATTTTAGCGTGTTTACTGTGGCTCTATACTGAGTGGTATTGAGTACTCTTAACAATTAAGTATGTATTTTAGTGTCTGCTGTAATCAACGTATTAAAATATCATACAATAACTGTCTAGCTATAATATGTTGTGTAGTTGACATGTTTATTATAGTTCTATACCATAGTAACCTGGCTGGTGACCAAACGTTTACCGTGTTAAATATATTTCAACAAGATCAATCAGAATAATAATAGTTAATGGTAATTTTTAAGAATATTTATGTGTAGTTTTAAGACTTTTTTCACATGTATTAATTCATATTTATTGACTTACGCTATTTTTAAAAGCAGTATGTAAACTAGGAAATACTTAAAAATAAAAGTTTTTTTTATTTATAGTCTATTAGCAATATTATTATTCACCGTTTTATATCCAACACCGTAAGTAAATATAGATAAATATATGACAATATGGACAATCATATATTTATAAATACCAGACACTAATTGTGATCAAGAAAAATATAACAAATTTCACTACTCTTATTTTACACAAAACATGAGTCTTTGAGAAATTATCTGAGTATGAGGGAATTCGGCTGGGTAATAATTTGCTCAATTATGTTGAATTAAAGAATTGTTTGGAAGTTTTTAAGAAACAAGTAAAGGGATATTGGCTGGAAAAGTGTTTTTACAGTATAATTGAATTCTTAACTGAAAAGTAAAAGTTTTTAATAATTATTTAAATTGTGTATCTTTGTTCATGTTGTGTTGGGAATCTTTTTCTGTTTGTTGTCTATTTACATATTACTATTATGTTATCTATAAAAGTTATAAATTCATTATTAATTGTTACGGAAAAATAGGTGTTCCAAATTTAATCTTTCCTGTAATTTAGTTATATTTGAGATACTGATGATGGCAAAGTTGATATGGCCACTCTGTAAAATAGTTGTAATTTTGTAGAAAAACAACATTCTCTGAAGAAGTTAAAATAATTTTGCAAATAATTATAATTAAAATGAGCCAGAGAACACAGGAAAAATAGGTGGCCAGTCTTAACTTTATCAGATTATTTTGATTAGCAGGATTATTGAAAGCATTTATTAAACATTCTTTTTAGTCATAGTTGAATCTTATGCTCCTGTGATGTGAGGCTTAGGCCTGTATGTTTCAAGACTAGTGATTAGGTATGAAAATAATTCCTTAGTACAGTTATTAACTACAAAATTTGTTCTTACTTTCAACTTCAACGGATTCACATTTGGCGCAAGTTCACACCTAATCGGTCCGGTAATATCTGGCTGTTCCAGGAGATAAAGAAGGTAGTCATCTGAAAAATTCGAAGAAAATATTATTTCCATTGAATAAAATTTAGGTCAAACAGTAAGAGATTTATCAAAATGCATTAAAAATCAGTCTTCAAATCAAACAACAATCTACCAGCGTAATATTGGATTTCTGACTTCAGTGGTAGATAGTAGTGCAAAAAAAAAAACTAAAATGTTACGAAGGATGAATGGCTATTCCACAGTGGCGTAACTAGACAGAGTCGCGCCCCCCCGCAGCGTACTGAAATGCGCCCCTCCTGTCGGCTCCTAACACCCCCCCCCTTCCTCCTACTGACCTACACGCATCGTTATAATATAGCCTACTTCCCCTGGTCTACCTTTATTCTCATGATGTTCACTCTACTTACGGTAAATTGTAATAGAAAACAAACCTTTACTTTTTAAGAGTGGCTTTAAATTTGTGTAAATAGTTGATAGTCCCGTGCTGTGCAATGTTTATTTTTATACATTTTGTAAAAAGATCAAAAAGGAAAAGAAAACTTTAAAATGAATTATTCATCATAATTATTTATTAATGAAAACTATCTCAAACATTAAAATAAAAATAGAAAAAAATTGTAGACATGTTAATTATTTCCATTTATTTAAACCCTCTCCTCTTCTTAAAACTGAAATATTTTTCAGCTAACATCTTCAAGTTGATCCTACGAGCCCGTTCATGTTCTATGCTCAAGACTCCCAAAGCGCTCAGCCTGGTATTGGTCATAGTGTTTCTCAAATAATTCTTTATGAGCTTGAGTTTAGAAAATGACCTGAAAATTTATATAAGATTAAAAAAACTATGTTGGTTAACATATATGCCATTTTCAGGTTATAATACAAGTATATAATTAAAGGGTATAATAACTCTTCTTAACACAAAAATTAAATTTTAGTTAGTACGGGTTTTTATGATATTTTGGTGATTACGAACCTTTCCGCTGACGCTGACGTAACTGGGAGAGTCAAGAACATCATCATCGCTGTGCAGACATCAGGAAGGCTGCTTGACAAAGTCACGTTTTCTATCATTAAATATGAGGCTAAATCCTTAACTTTTTTCAATCCTCTTGTTTTTATTTCATCCGAAACAATGTTTCTGAAACACACTATTTGTGTCTTCCAACCCGTGTGAAACATCTTTCCTCATACTTCTCACAAAACTTCCTGGCTGAAAAATTAGTTCATCATCACTTTTCTCTGTGAGGTACTTTGGAGTTAAAAAGATGAAACTGATCGTTAATCCTGACCATTGCTCTCAAAACGTCTGGAGATTTGAGCAATAAACTATATCCAAGCTCCTGTAAAATACTTTTACTTTGAATTCTTGCAATGGATTAGAAATTCAACATCGTTGGTCAGTTCGTCAAAAAAGTTTTTTACTTTTTTACATCGTTTAGTCGGCAGAGAAGACTCAATATTCCATCCCCTGGCTAGCGTTTCAGCTTCTTTAACAACACCTTCAAACTCATTTCTTGCTCTCTTTAGTTCAGTCATACTCTTTCCAAGAAGGGCTGTAGCTTCGTCAATTGATACATCCTCTTTTTGTAGTGTTTTAGATGTAATATTAATTCTCTCCTAAAACCTTACTTTGGAAAGTAAGCATCAATACAAATTGAAAACACGTCATTTGTTTTTTGAGTCCAGTTGCCTCTAAAACCTCTTTATTCTTTTTAGAAGTCAGAATAATATTCGTCAAACAGCTTAAGACAGAAACAAAGTTACACTTTATGGCCAGTAAACAATCGTACCTAGATGACCAACGGGTCGGGACACAATCTTTTGAGTGTCTTGCTAAGTATAGACCCCCTTTTGCTCCATAGATTTCTCTCTCAAAGCTTGCCATCTTGGCAGGCTTTCGCCGAAAAAACACGTAAATTTGATTGACCAAATCGTTAAAATAAAATCATTTCTGTTATGTCAGTAACTGAGTCATTGAGTACCAAATTTAAATTATGCGAGGCACAATGCACGTACTCTGCATTTGGCGACTTTTGCTTTATTCTAGATTGGATTCCAGAATAGTTTCCACTCATTAACGGCTGCCCCGTCATAACCCTGGCCTCTACACTTTTCAATTTTAATGTTGTTTTCTTCTTCCAAAAAAATTACAAACCTCGTTAGTAATTTTTTCCGAATTTTGGCCTGTAAGAGCTATGAACCCTAAGAATGATTCTTTAATTTCAAGTTTTTCGTAGTAGTTTTGGACTGCCACATGTCGTATTACTATCGATAGTTGATCAGTTTTTGAGACGTCTTGAGTGGTGTCTAATACCAGAGAGAAGAAAGGAGCTGCTTGGATTTCACTTACAACTTCATCCAGAACATGCTGTGACGCAAACATGATCATTTCATTTTGGATTTTGGGAGACAAATACTTAACTTTGCTTTGATCGTTTTCTAAGTGACTTTTTTAGAAGAGGATCGTATCGTGACAACAAATCTATAATATTCAAAAAGTTTCCAGAAGTTAGTGTCCACTGTTTCAATATTTTCATTCCGATGCCCTCTGAACGCTAAGTTACAAGTAGCCTAGTTATTACTACATCTAAAAGTCTTTTGAGAATCTCACAATACTCAGGTTCATACTTTTGAAATAAGTGATTTTGCATCTTGGCTATTTTTTACGGTACTATATGCTAAACATGAATTTAAGTGTATACGAGATGTTTTCATGTTCTTTAATTTTTTTTTGCTTAAACCTTGCCAATCATTTATTAGACCTTTACACCAAGCATCTTTAAAATTTAGGGTCAGTTCTGTCAGCGAACAACCAACAAGGTTTCACAGTATACGCCATTTAATAAAGGTGAATAACAAAGCCAAAACCGTTCTAGTTTTTGGCCCGTTTTGGCAATTTTGTAATAAAAATCACTGCTAAAAGATCTATTGTTTGTCGAGTCTTTAGGAAAAGGCCCTGTGGGCCTACATGGTTCAGAATTCAAAAATGAAAGTTTTATCTTCTTCTTTTAAGAGGGATACTCCGTCATTAGTGTAGAGAGCCAATGTCAGTTTTTAAAAAACACCACGTTGTTGATGATTTCATTAGTATCAATATGCAAAACACAGTTTTTATCAATGTCTACGGTACAGCTACAGCTATCATTATTTATCTTAACGTCTAGACTCACGTCTGGTTCGTTATTTGTGAATTCAAGGTGGGGTCTGAGTAGATGTTCCATTTTCTGTCTCGATGGTAGGTAGGTCAGAACTTATTTCACTACACTCACAAATTAAACCGGAAGTTATTTGTTTCCTTACACTGTCATTGTTTTTACTAAGAGATATGTCAGATTTAAAAAATAGATCAATTTTTTGGTGTTTTTTTGCTTTTTCTTCCTCCTCCTTCTTCCGCTTATCGGTATTCTGCACCACTAGGTTTTTTAGACATTTTTGTTTAATTATTGATTTAGTTTTCTAGTACATCGTCCCATAATATAAGTTTCCTGTAAGAGGTGTAGTTTGCAAACACTTTTCACCGCCACCACAGTTGTAGGCTACTGAATAAATCACAACTTTCGAAAATGCAGTAAACGTAACGAGTAATGAATATATGACTGAGTGACAAGGAACCACAGTATTACTGTGAAGGAACTACCTAACAATAATTGGTACTTGGTAGTGTGGAGGGAGGGAGGGGAGTATTCAAGTCGCAACATGAAACAAAGGCAGTACACGCACGCACACCCCCACGCTCACACACGGTCCTAAAGCGCCTTAAAAATACACTTCCGTGGCGGTTCAGCAAATAGTTTGCCTGCTTTAGTTTTGAAGGCGTTTAACTAAAACAAGAAATGATAATAGGCCTACGATATTCCTCGCTAGCTCATTTATACAAAAAAAATTATAAGGAATTACAATGAAAATAGTGATATTCAACCTTAAGAAATTTGGTTAAAATCGGTATAATTTTTTTTTATTTTTTTCATTCCTTCGTGTGGCGCCCCTTGACACGCCGCGCCCCCCCGCATTGCGGGGGTTGCGGGGGTATGTATTACGCCACTGCTATTCCAATAGCAGAGTGGTAACAAGTATGGTTAGTGTGTGAGGTTATGTAACAAAAACTATTTTTGCCTTAAGTAGGATAGTAATTAAATTGTACTTATTACTCTCATCAAGATCAGATGAATAGGAATGTTGCTGGAAATGGTAAGAGGAATATACAGAGGTCTACTATGTTTATGTTTAGCATACAAATTGTATGGTCTACTTTTTATCAATGAAAATTTTTAACAATTTTTAAGTGAACGGTTGAATTTATCTATATCAGATTACTGTTCAATTTTATTTGATGAGGTTATGAGTTATGAGTGTTATGTAGTTGGTTTAAGCCCAGAATCATAACTGGGCGGAGGACAAGCTAGTGATGGAAGAATAGAATAGTATTCGAATACAGCCCGGGTATTCACATATTCGAATACCTCAAAATGAATTCGAATACTTTTGAAATGAATACAATTTCTCTGGAAGAATTCAATTCAAACCTACAGTTTTCATTCGTTAAGACTAACAGTATTTAAATAAAATATTCAAGAGCTGTATTCGTATTCATATACATGTATTCATTGGATGGTTATATATACACCCAAATATATGTGTGTGTATATATATATATATATATATATATATATATATAATTTCAATAAATATTGAATCGCAAAAAGTACTTGCTCCGCCGGGACTCAAACCTGGATCTCTCACTTGCCGGGTGAATGTGCTACCATTACAACACAGAGCCCTCACTTTTTACAATTCAATTATTTTGTATTTGGCCGTTTCTTTCACATATGTGTTTAAATATATATACATATATATGGACTATGAAATGAATAATTAAGAGAAGATTCATAATTTGGAATATTGAGTTAATAAAAAATTCTAAACTTGAAAAATGTATATAATTGTACAAATATTCAATTAATAAACATATTCGTAAACAATAAAGACAAAAGTGAATAATTATTTCGTGTTGTGTAAAATTTCAATCTATTTCTACGATTATTGGTGACAAAACCTGGAGTAAAAAAGAATCTTTCAGTCGGGATTGAAGTAGCAAGTCAACAAATATTTTTTTTCTGGAGTTCATAAATCGTGGGTATGACATATTATTTGTAGGAGGCACAAAAAGGCAAAGGATTTCCCCACTTTTTTGGCAGGGTAATTCCAAATAACCAAGAAACAATTGATTACGGTAAGGAAGTAAGTCTAGACTTGTTTGTTAGAAAAACTATTTGAATACATATTCAAATACAAGAGTGCTTTTGAATACTACACTGTATTCAATTCTTTTAAGTGTTCGATTTTCCCATCACTAGGACAAGCCATGGTGTTTCAGGTTGTAACAGTTTCCTCTAAAAGTCACTTCATGGCTCCAGATTCTGTCGATATTTACACCATTTCAGTGTAGCAAACGATTAATTAATTATTTTTCATCACCCTACTTAATAATTTTTGTATTATCACTTTATAACCATTTAACCTTTTGGCTTCTTAGCTGCCTCCTTCCCCTTGCCGACTACACCCATGTCTAAGCTTAAGGTTATCAGATATATGGAAATTTTAATTAATCAACTACAAGAAGAACTAATAGATTTTTCTAATCTTCACACCAATCAGACCAATACCTAAGTGATTTGGAACGCATAGAAGATTAGGAAGATCTATTAGTTCTTCGTGAGTTCCAAATCACTGAGGTATTGGTCTGATTGTACAATAAGAGCCAGACTATTGCCAGCCATCTTGTTTGTCTTAACTTTTTTGTCTTAAAACTTGTCTTAACTCTTTTGCATGTAAGTTTGAACAACATATAACATATTATGGAGTAAAGTTTTTCTTTGTTGCATTTTAACTATCAAAACTTATTGATTAGCCAAACGAAATAGTATTCTCATTGGGTACAGAAGCCATACTTGGTTAGTTTGTTTATTGTCCTCAGAAAATTGGTGACAACAATGCCTAAGGTATCTGAAAGGAATAATTATTGCTTTAGTGTTCAAATGCTTCACTTAGGTTCTATTATTTACACCAACAAATTTTCCAGTTTAAGAGAATCAGAAAGTGGGGGTGAGCCAACTTGTTTGCATGTGGAAGATGAAGGGCGAAGGTAAGGTGGTCTCGAAATGGGTTCGTGCTGAACACGAGAGAAGGTGGAGGTTGCATCCAGGTCTGAGAATGAGCAGAATGGTAGTACAGTCACCTTCCTCCAGGGTGGCGTCTGACTTTCTCTCACCAAGTAGATTGATGACTTCTTGAGTTATAGATCTGGTTATGGGACATGGTCACCTGAGAAAGCATCTTCACAGAGTTGGCATCCTTCAGGAGGATCCGCTCTGTAGAATGTGTGATGAGCAGGATGAAACTGCTGAACACCTGCTTTTTGATTGTCCTGCAATAGCAAGGCAGCGGTATGCCATCTTTGATAGTCTGGACAAGGGTGGTGAATTTCCCCAGGAGGACCTAATAGGTTGTTTTCAGCGGTTTGTGGAACTGCTGGGGTGTTAGACTGGTAGGGTGTACTATCGGGGTGCGCAAAAGGTCCTTGAGGCTTAAGTGCATGGCAATAGGCTGCCCCATAGAAGAAGAAGAAGATTACCCCCACTTAATTGTTATGAAGACTAACCTACTGCAGTAAGCTATACATTTTGCTACCATACTTTACGTTGGAGTGACACCGTCAAAATGTTACACGGATACTCACGTGAGAGTGTACTGGTGGGCCAGAGGAAGTGAACCTCTGCCTTCATAATGTCTGATGGTCCCTTGTTGCGGATACTGTACACGTGGACTACCTGCGGGCCTATCTCCGACTCCTGCGTAATCTCCTTGTTTTCATTATACAGCGAGGTGTTGTAGTGTACCATTGCAGGGTGGGATGACCTGTACAAAAACGTCATTCAGTTGTCTTGGACAAATTTACTTCACATAATCTATTTATAAATTACAATATGAGATTATGAGATTTAAAGAATAAATCAATACCTAAGTTATAAAGTTTGAGTTAAAAAAATATTTTCTAAAACAGAAAGAGAAATGCTTCAGAAAAAGTGTCTTTAAAATACACAGGGATAATATACAGGAAATATACATATTTTATATTTACAAGGCAGAAAATTCGTATTAAATAGACTTATTAATTCAGTAGATTTTAAAACCATTGTAAGAAGCACTTTTGAATTGGCCTTGGGTTTAATTGACTCTTTTTTTGCACGTCATGAATGAATTACAGAGTGAGAATATTTTGAGAAAAGATTATTTTCTTTTTTGAAATAAGTAACACATAAGCTACAGTACCATAGTACTGTTGGCGAGAGAAAAGAAGAGACCTGGATTCTGGCCTATCTGAAATTTGCAGGCGTTACTACTAGTATGTTGCCGCGCCCTGTTTCGTAATTCCATTATTGTTTCACTGTTCCATTGCTAGGATAAACAATTCGCAGGGTTGGCTGTGGGGCGAAGCGCCTGAAATTACCGGGCGGCAACACACTAGTACACAGCTGTGCGCCGGCACGGGCCAGGTCTCTTCTTTTCTCTCGCCAACAGTATAAATGTTGTTGTAATATTTAAAATTTCATTGCAGTAACTGTAGATAAATGCTGAATGATTGAAGTCTTGTAAAATATTACAATATATTAAGTGTGACGTGTTGTATGCTGCAAAAACTTGTACACTGACAAACATGTCATCATCTAACTTAATTACTGTTGTGTTTCAACAACCAATTCCCTTAATGTGAGATACATAGGTGGTAAATTGTCAAGGGCTTGTTATGATGACATCCTTTCACCCTCCCCCCTAATATGGATATTTCTGGTTAGCCTACCTGTGGAATATTGGTTTTTTCTTTCTAAATGTTCTCACCTTGGAATTAATTCATGATGTTCAAAAAGAGTCAGTTCCTGTGAATGGAAAAACAACAACAAACTGCAAGTCCAGCTTCCCACACTTTTTTTCCATCAATCAATTAAACCCGAAGGTGCGTTATTTTTATCAATGTTACATAGATCTGTACACAACTTAGTCCCCTGAGTGTGCTAGACCTGCAGAATGACAATAAGCTCACCCTTGCAGGATAAGGTCAGTCTCCACCCAGATGGGCACAACAAGATGCTGGAAGTTGTCACCACTGGAGGTTATGTTCTCGGGGTTGGTGCTGTTGACCGCAATGTCGAACTCGTACCGAGCCTTCATCCCTGCCTTGTGGAAGGGCTGTAGCAACACTTTGAAGTGTACCTATAAACAGCAGTATTTTTATTTTTGTCATAATTATACAAACATAATAGGTACCGAAACATTTCATCCATTGGCATGCGTTTACGGAACCTTTGTCACACACCCCATACAAGATGGTAGCCCATGATATTAAGTAAGGGTGACTGTGTCGTCTAAGTCGCTCCTTATGGACATGGAAGTCGGCCTTGGAGTTGCGAGTTCAATTCCTGAACTTAACATTAGGGATTGGCGGTCTAATGTACGCTTAAATGTGGCAGACCGTACTCTTGTATAGTTACACAATATGGTCACCTACTAAACACCAAGAATTAGTGAAAGCAGTGAAAAATGAGTTTTTAGCTTGGAAAAATATGGTGAGAACTCACAATTAAGCTCACTTCAAGTTATGCTAGAGACTGTTAAACTAGCTATTAAAAAAATCAATCAATGTAACACACTGAACTTGTATTCCATCTGTCATAATAAACACAATTACTATTTCTTTATTGCACAGCACATTTTTAACTACCAGCATTTAATTAAATAGTAATAAATAAGTATAATAATACAGATAAATAAGAACAAACTGTCCCAATACAGCATAAACAAATAATAATATAATTCATACGAGTATATGCTTATTTTGATCCAGAAGAATGTGGTAGATAGAGTCAAGAAGTTATAATGGAACCACATAAAAATTATAATTTTTTGTGAAGAATTTTGTAATCTTTAACAAAAAAATTAGTTTTTGTGAAATATTAAAAGAAGGTCAGGAATACATATGTTTTGTAAGCAGTTTCAGCGGTTAAGTGATCTTATTCTGTTCTATGAAGACAGAAAATCACAACTAAGTATCGAAGTTTTGTACCTACTATTGTGTAGAAAATTGAATGATGAACAAGACAATGATAAACCAAAACAAACTGTGGCCATCCTGGATAGCAGCGATTAACAAATATTCTGCCCTAACATAAAGTAGGCCTACTGGTTGTGGGCTCTCATAACATTGTCAGTATCTACAGCCGAAGTTGAGAGACCATTTTCGTCATTGAAGAGGATAAAAACGTACCTTAGAAGTTCTGTGGAAAATGATTGACTTACAGGATTAGCTCTACTATCAGTGCATTACCCAGTTCCTGTAACAGCAGACGAGGTAAATGACGAAATGGCAAGATCAGGGATAAGAAGAAGTTTTTTTGTAAGATGAACTCAGAAGCTTACTTGTTTACTTCAGATATTTGAACCAAATTGCCAATCTAATTGGAATAAAGTGTTGTTTTTTTAAAAAGGTTTATTTATTCAGTATTAACTTAGAATTAATAAAGAGTTTCATACAATAAAGTGTGTCACTTGGGATCTTTAAGGTCCCAGGGAGGTCAACACACTTCCGGGTCTAGTGATAGCCTCAAACTTCTCCTTGAGACTCACTTCCCTGATTGTATCTTTGAGAATGACGACACTGGAACGTCTGGTAATCACGAGGCAGGCTCACGGCCAAGAGCTTGTCGTGGTAGCTGGGCCATTGCCAGAAGGATTGTCACTCTCTCTAAAGCCAAATGGGCAATTTCTAAATTTGCCCCTTTCAAATCTGCAGGAGGGGATGGAATCTTTCCGGCCCTGCTTCAACAAGGGCCGGAGAATCTCCTTACCCTTCTATGTGAACTATTCAGGGCGAGCCTAGCCTATGGGTACATACCACAAGTCTGGCGTCTCAACAGGGTGGTCTTCATCCCTAAAAAAGGGAGAGCGGACTACTCTGTCCCTAAATCTTTTCGTCCCATCAGTTTATCTTCGTTTCTACTGAAAACATTAGAAAGACTGGTGGAGAGGCACCTGAGAAAGGGAGTTCTCTCAGACACTCCCCTTCATCGCAACCAACATGCATACCAGCAAGGCAAATCCTGTGAATCAGCACTGCACCAATTAGTCAGTAGGATTGAGGATAGCCTGTCCGCCAAGGAATTGGCATTGTGCACCTTCATAGACATTGAAGGAGCTTTCGACAATGCCAAATTCACTGCAATGGTAAGTGGAGCACAGCGACGTGGCCTCGAGCCAGCTCTGTGCCGGTGGCTTAGGGCCATGCTGTGCTCCAGACGGATCAGGGCCGATCTCAATGAAGTATCGCTTGTGATCGCACCCACAAGGGGATGTCCTCAAGGAGGCATCCTGTCACCTCTACTGTGGAATCTAGTAGTAGATGGTCTACTTGAGGACCTTACTAACAACGGAATCTATGTCCAAGGATATGCAGACGACATAGTCCTTATGGTACAGGGAAAATACACAAATGTTGTTGTTGATATCATGAATACCAACCTTCAACATGTACACAACTGGTGTCAGGGAGAGGGACTGAAAGTAAATCCCTCTAAGACAGTAGTTGTACCATTCACTAGAAAAAAGAACCTAGAGTCTCTTTCTAGGCTGAAACTCGCATCCACTCAGCTGGAGTGGTCAAAGACAGTCAAATATTTAGGACTGACTCTAGACCATAAGCTTACGTGGAATGATCATCTTAATAATATCCTGCACAAAGCAAAGTGGGCGCTCATGACGTCCAGGAGACTTGCAGGAATCTCATGGGGCGTAAAACCCCATATAGCACTATGGCTTTACAAAGCAGTTGTAAGGCCTCAAATCACTTATGGTTCATTAGTCTGGTGGACAAAGGTGAATCAGGTAACTGCCAAAGCCAAGCTTGAAAGCTTACAAAGGCTTGGCACAATCTTTGTAACCGGAGCATTCAGGAGCAGTCCCTCAGCGACCCTCGAGGTGGCTTTAGGACTTCTACCTCTTGATGTTCATATAAAAGCTGAAGCGCGTAAGTCAGCTTATCGGCTGATGGTTGCTGGCTTGTGGAGGAATGGCGTGTCTAACGCGAGCCATGGCGCCATCACTGAAGCTGTAAACCCAAGCGCTATTCTCGAAATGGTCTCCGACACAATGAGAACGGAGTTCGTATTCAATAAGCCATTCTCTGTTGACTTCTACTCCAGAGATGAGTGGAAATCGCAAGATAACATCCCAACAATAAGAAAGAGCTTTGTCTGGTACACGGATGGCTCGCTTATTAAGGGTAGAACTGGATATGGAGTGTTTAGTCAATCCCCTAGAACTGCCCTTAGCGGCAGTTTGGGTCGGAACTGCTCCATATTTCAAGCCGAAATCTATGGTATCCTAGCCTGTGCCAACCTAGGCCTCACCAGAAGGTACCAGGAAATGAACATCTGTATAATGTCAGACAGTCAGGCAGCTCTTAAAGCTCTTGACTCCAACAGCATTTCATCCAAGCTTGTGTGGGAGTGCTTTAACACTCTCTGCAAGCTTGGATCACGCAACTGTGTGCGTCTTGGTTGGGTACCGGGCCACACAGGCATAGGTGGCAACGAATGCGCCGACAGGCTTGCCAAAAGCGGAGCAAGCATGCCATACACCGGTCCAGAACCGAGTTGTGGTATAAGCAAGTCAGCCGCTTATCAAAGTATAAACAAATGGTCCAGGAAGACACACCGCTTGCGGTGGCAGAGTCACCAAGGACAAGCACTCGGCAAAAGACTGCTTGCCGATTCTAGCTCCGGATTCACCAGATGGCTGATGGGGCTGGGGAGGGATCGGGTTAAGCAAGTGATTGCCTTGATCACTGGACACGGCCACTTCAGGAAACACCTAAACACTCTAGGTTTACGAAATGAGGACTCGGAGTGTAGACTCTGCAATAAGTCTGAAGAGACTGCAAAACACATAATACTGGACTGTGAGAGACTGGGAGCAAGGAGAAGGGCTCTTTTCGGTGATAAACAACCAGGCGACGAACCAGATGCTAGTATCGGGGAAAAGCTTCTTAGCCTAATTAAGGGCACGAAGATAGGCTTACCCCTCTAACATCAAAGGGGCACACAATAAGCTCAGGTTGACGTGTGAGGATCTAGGAATCCACCCCAATATCCCAAAGGAAAAAAAAAAAAAAAAAAAAAAAAAAAAACAATAAAGTGTTGCCTAAAACCAGTGTTTAGCAATTATAATTTTAGGGAGCACTCTCGGACCCTCTTTTTTCTGGTGGTTACAACACCTCCTACTCTTGCTATGGCGTCCCCAAAAATAATTTCTTGGCTACGCCACTGTCAAGTACCCTAAAAATACATAAAATATTCATAAAACAGCAATTCAACTACTCTGAAATCCAGCAGTTAATGTTCTATCTTGAATTAGGACTAAGTAATTAATACAAATTTAGATGTACCTATTCAGATTTATTCCATACTAACCAATGTAGTGTTCTCTTCAATCAGATTCGTTCCCCCTCCCAACCCCCCCCCAAGACAAATCATAGTCACGTCACTGCTTATTACAGATTCACTATTACAATGAGTTTTGTGCAATATTATTTTAGTTACACATCTTAAGTACAGTACCAACAACATTTTGAAACATAGTAAGTACATACCTTTTGGTCTTTTATTCTAAGAGGACTAAAAAATTTTAAAATATAAAAACTAATTTCAGTTCAACTAAAAAGATGAATTAAAAAATCCCCATTTCCTTTTGGTCATGTTTTGTGTATATTTTATACAGATATGAGTAAGACCAGATTGTATTGTTTTATTTTCGGTATTAGAGTTACAAAATCTGTAAAAAAAATTATTAGAGTTTATACAAAAAACTAAAATAAGGACGTAATCACACAGTTTTTACGAATATTTCAATACAATTTTTATTCAAGCTATTTCATTGTGCATTTAGAATCCAAATAATTAAAATTTAATACTTTAGTAATTTATTATGGATCTTCCAGGACTAAAAAATCTAGTCAAATGGAGTCTACAATGAGATTATAGAGGATCATAATAGGACTCTGCTCTACTCACGGTTTTCTCCTTGGGCAGAGGGTTGCCGATGTCGCAATGAAGGGTGTTGTTGTTGATGAAGGAGGGAGCAGAGCACTGTACCAACACGTCTCTCTCAGCGTCCACCCTCTCTATATTGACATAGTTGATGCCTGGAGGAACTTTCATGTCGAATACTGCCTCAAACGCATCCTCTCCTTCATTTATCACCACAACGTCCACGAAAAGCCTCTCCTTCGAGCCCAGCAAATATCTCTTCACATTGCTGTAAATAATTTTTTGTGTAATTTCGTGACAAATGAGAGGGTTCAAATTATGAATTTTAGTCGCAGGGTGTTCACATTTTGGAAATTTGAAGGAATGGAGAGTGAGTTGAAATAATTGAAGGTACCATGCTACAAAAATCAATCGTGGTAACCACTCAAAAAGAAAACTATTAACAGTTTACAGGATGTTTAAAAGTTCCTGGAAATCTTTTGGAGCAGATTGGTTTGATAAAAAATAGGAGGGACAGTTGTTAAAACATGTTTTTACTATAGACTCAGTTTACAATATTACTATACTTAAATTACCAAGGAATCATCAACTTGAACTTGAAGTTTAAGACTCTTGGAGCAATCAGAAAAGAATTTAAAATAGAAGTAAATGTTATTAAAACAATACTTTTCCAATATAGTTTATTTTTTGGACGAAGCCTTTCGAAACCAACAGTTTTGTCATCACGCGACTCCACAAATGTTTTGAAAGGCCTCATCCAAAAAATAAACTATATTGGAAAAGTATTGTTTTCATAACATTTACTACTATTTTGAACTTGAAGGTTCAAAGTTCAGTAATTTTATGTTTTCCTAACACAGAGTGATTCTTTATACTTAAAATGTAACAATCTGAAATCGTTGCTACTGTTTTGATTAAAGTAACAATGTTTCTTAATCTCTAAATCTCAGTGTGATTCTCTAAATGCTTTAATCACTGTACTCAACTGTTATTAAGAAATCAAACAGTAAATACATATATATTTAAATTTAAAAATAATTAATGTGATTAAGTACAAATTGCCTGGCATACTCCACGCACATAAACACTTACGGAATTGCAGTGATACGTAGGTTAGGTATACAGATATTATCCTTCCCACAATTCTTCTGGATGGTAATGCTGTCTTTGCGATTGAGAGGTTCATTCAGGTCCAAGACAGGAGAGAGGGTACGTCGATATCTGCGCCGCGAGAAGGCAGCCTGAGAGGCCTCACCGCGCAGACCGTAGCGCATCTCTGCATCCAGAGTCGTCAGCTTGTCTCGGATGCCCGGCTGAAATTGACAGATTACTGTAACTTCTTTATAATATTTGGGTATTGAATAAAGTCTTCTACTTTAGGTTTTGACATATGTAACAATTAGCAAATACAAAGAGAAATTGTGAGCAAACTGTGGAAGGATTGAGGGTTATCTGCAGAACCATCATGAATTAAATATGCATGAGCTTGTTATATTAATTGAGAAAGTAACAACAAAATTCATTTCCAACATTCTTCTGTCAACATTGACAAATTAATTGTTCAGGGCACAGGGGCGAACTTAGTATGAATTTGGAGTGGGGTCACAACGGGGGGATTGTTTAATAACATTTACTTTGATATAAAATAAAACTAGCAAATATATATATATATTATGAAAATATTTTAGGAGGAGTCATGATCCCTGTGCCCCTCTAAATCCACCCCTGTAAGGGCATTCCTTATTAGATTTCCAAAAAGGAGATTAACATGTTTGAGACTGGTTTTCCTATACTTTTGTGCACAAAAGAATGCTCTCTTCATATTCTATGTAATTCTATTGATTCTATGAAAAATAATTCTATTCTAAGTGCATTCATCTTGAAAAAAATCATCATTTACAAAGAGGTTTTACCTTAATGTAGACAAACACTTCTTGACACCTTTGCAGACCTTTGTCCAAAGTTAACGTCTGATTCTGGAAACTTTGACCCTCTGCCGACAGGAAACACATCCTGGGGCTCTTGATCTTCTTGGAGTCGAGAATTAGTTGGACGTTGAAATCTGAAATCCATTAACCCAACATTGTCATCCAGTGGTCTTTTCAAGGTAAGGAAAAGCAAAACGGAATGTTCCCTCAGAATTCAAGAGATTAGGCTATACTTATGTTTGAAACTTACCTAATCTTGGGTCAACCCCAAGGCCACTGTACTCCAGACACATCTTGAGGGAAAGACAAGCGACTCTTGAACCATCCTTGAGGGTACAGTTCTGCTCCTCCAAGACCACTTGCTTCTGGTCTGACAAGAACTCTACGGAAGCCATCATTTTTACTACTGGCCGGGCTCTGCACATAAACCAGACAAACTTTGGTAAGGAATTACAGATATCTCCTCTTTTATATGGGGAATCTATTGAAGTATTTTCAGTCAGATACAACTAAACCTATTCACTAATCTAAAATTATGTTAATTCACACATGGATGAATTTTCTTAATATTGTTTACTTTCCATTGTGGGTCAATCCATGTCAAATCAACACACTCAATTAACCTAACCATTTTGGGTTTGCTCAAATTTGATGTACTCATAGTAAGTGCTCAGACTAAGAAAGCCAAAGAATTTTAAATTTCAATCTTAAAGAATTTCTGAAATACGGTTATGTAAAGTTTTCAAAAACTCATCAACAAGACAAATAGAAAGGCATTTCTGGAATTTCTCTAGGAGTTCTCCTAAGTAAAAATTTTGTCAAAATAAATAAACCAAATAAATAAAGATTTTGATTTAATGTTTTGTAGTATATAATTAAAAATTTGTCAGTGGTATATTTAACACAACATCAATATTATAATGCAAACATTTTGTCCAAATAAATAAAGATTTTGATTGAATTTTTTTAAGTAAATAACTTAAAATTTCCCATGAATCACATGGTAAAATAAAAACATGGGGGTAAGAATGTGTTCATGACATTTTTAACATTTCTGAAAATCGCTTTTTATACCTAGCCTGTCTCCATATCAATAAGGATACAAATAAATTCTACAACTGTTATATGTTATGTATATAAGGTTTTTGTGGTACAAATTGTCCTATTTTACAAAATGTTATTTTCATGCATATTACTACATTCAGTGACTGACTTTTAGAACTAGATTTAGTGAAATTGGAACTTCCTGGAGGTCTGGGGAATATGGATACCTATGAGATAAAAGGGATTTGGGGACCATACATGAAGAATTTCCAAAATATGAGGTCCTAAAGCAATGTTTTTAAGCATTTCTGAAATGCAAAAGGAAAGTTTCCTGCATAAACTAAAATTCCACATTTTTAGGACCCTATCAGAGAAAGGTAGAGGAATGCTGTTCCATGTTCCACCTCAAAACAAGCATTAATTATGTTAATTCTGCAAAACTGACACACACTCATTTTTGTTTTGTTAAATGCATTTCTATTGGAGAAATTGATACATTTACAATCATATAGAATGTCAATAAATTCTGTTACAAAATACAATAATGTGAAATAAATTAATATTATTTTAATAAATTATACTTCTATCAACATAAATTTTTAACCTTTTAATCAATTTAGTAGACAAGGTTTTGTTGTATATGTACAATACTAGCAGTTACCCGTGGCTCCACAAAGTTTTGCACCTGTATGAGCACTTCTGGTTCAAGTGAATTATATTTCCGACACTAACGTTAAGTTTGCCTTCTTCCCACGATCAAGAAAGTATATTAAAAAGAGTATATTATTAAGGTCATTATAATTTAGTACGAGGTTAGTATTTTTTATTCCATTGCTTATTTTGTTCCTTTTCTGATCAAGAAAACACTGAAATAATTAATAATGAAAATTACTTCATGACGGTCATTACTGTTCATGTTTCATAAATTGAATTATGGACGATTTTGAAGTTTTGGTAAGCAAGTTCAACCAGAAATTTATTTTAAAGACACATTGTAACTTAGAGCCTTCAAATGATGTTAGCTATTTAATATATATATCTGTCAAGTAATTGCAGTTTATAATGTGCAGGCGCTTTGAAAACTTTTATCTTCTGCATCGCCACATGGTGGTGAGTTACATCAATGTGCATAGCATATAAACCTTCTACGTGTAAAAATACATATAGGCTACATACTAATTTTCATAAAGATCGGTCTAATAGTTTCTGAGTCTATCAATGTCATATATAACAACATCCTCTTAGAAATAAGAATAGAATAGAAGATTATGTTTGCACATGTGGAATAGAACTCACTTGAGGAACACAGCAGTGTCGGACTCGTATGCTCCCACAATGAGGTCGGGGTACTGGTTCTCATCCATGTCCACGCCACCGGAGAGGGAGAAGCCGAAGGTGGTGAGGGGAAGGCCGAGGTCTGTGGTTCGGATGATCTGTGAGGGCTTCTCTCTGATACCAGTGGGAGAGCCGTGGTAGATGTAGACTGCCCCTCGCTCCTGGGGTCCATCGTAGGGGGCTCCGACTGCTACATCTGGGGACAAATGTGTAGAGGGTCACATCTGATTGACAACTTAAATTTGACTATCTGGAAATACACTTCAGAAACCCTTGATTCTGTAAAGAATATGGGGCATCTGAATATTGAGAAAAGAAAAGAGTGAAGCTATTCTTCCTAAAAATTAAAGTGTTGCAGCATGCATGCATGCATGCTCATTTGCATGCCTCAGAAACTCAGAAATAAGGTTTGATAATTCTCTAAGATATGGAGAGATGTGAGAAGGTTCTTCCTCTAAGATCCATCTCTATTCTGCAGATGGCGTTATTTCTAGTGAGTGGATCTAGTATTGACATTGTTATAACCTTTTCTTGGCTTTGAAATCTTTGTTGGCAAATCTTTTAAGTAGTACGTTCATTTGTATAGGTGTCAAGCCCGTTTATGTTTGGCTAGCTGACATTCATTATTTCTTCAGTAATAGTTCACAGTAATCTTCACAAGTTCTTAGCCCAAAAACTTAACTTCAGGAAGCAGGCACAGCTTTGGCAGTAGCTGAAAGCGTTACAGACCTAAAATTATCTGTCAGAAATTTGATTTCTTATTAGACTGTTTTGATTTCTTTGCTGAATCAAAGTGGTGTCTTCAGACAGTTTTGGTTCAGGTGGAATAGCCAACAATGGCGCCGTAACAGCTGGTAATCGCTAGTTCAGTAATTATATAACTTATTGATTAATTGTGTTATAACTGCTCAAAGGCCATGGACAATTCTAAAAAATGTAAAAGATGTGCTTATGCTCTTCCAAATCTTTAACCACTTGGGTAATTGACTGTATGACTGCATAAACCTAAAATTGTACTGAACTAAACAGTGTTAGTATGGATACCACATCATTTCTACCTTTCCTTTCCTATTTTAAATTGTTTTCTTATTTCTCCACTAATGCCCTTTGATAGAATGAAAAAATACAACTTCTTCAGAAATGAAAACTGGAAGAATAGGAAAAGAATTTAATTTACAACTTGGAAAATATTTAGGAATTTCAGCAAAGTTAAACATTTTGCTATAGGTTTTTCGTTAGGCTCTGTTCATGACTCAACTTACCCCTGTAGGTTGATTTTCGCTACCGTTAAAAATAATAATATTGTTTTTGTTAGTAACATATCAGAGCTCAATTTCATTTTACTTATTAATTGATTCCTGTTGAATTTTCTGTCTAACTATAAGGGAAATAGACTCATTAACCTTTTTAACTCATCCCCCAACAAAGTGAATTCTTATTCTCAATATGATTAAATTTGAGATTTTATATGGATTTACCTACAGTGCCATTGCAGGCAAAAGTACTCACCTCCATACCCATCTTTGTTGATATCCCCCAGAGACGCTAGTGCCAGGCCAAATCTTGACTTGGAGTTCACACCATCTCTCCTGTTCATGGATCTAAACTTTTGTTCCTGAAATGAAAAGAATAATAAATAAAAACAATTAAAAGAAAGAGTTTCCAAATAGAGTTTTTTTGGTTGATAAAAATTACTATTTATATTTAAATTTTAAAATGTTATTTAGTAACCCCAATTTTATTATTGCAAGGAGTACCAATTATTATCTTATGGGTTTTCAATACCTATCCTTTTAAACTGGTTTATTGAAATTAAGTACAGAAACTGTAACTTAATTAGTTTGGGAATTGACAAGTTAACTTTAAAATATCTCATCAATTTCTTTACCAAGATTTTCTATAACTTTTACATTTTCCTTTTTATGAGGGCAGAACAATAAGAGGAATTTATAGATCATTAAAAAAATTAGTAATAGTGAAAAGAGGTCTTAGGAATATGAAGAACAACATATATGAATATGAGAATTGAATTGAATCATAATTTATTTCCAAACAATATTTACATGCGTGCAAATTTACTATTAAATTTATATTGTCTTGTTACTATACTAGTTAAATGTTTACATAACAACATTATACATAAAAATATTATACACATCAGATTTAAAGTGGCCTAGGAAATGAGCCTACATGGGCGGAAAAGCCTGTGCGTAGGCTCGAGTTGCTTCCCTGGAGATTTTGGACGAATTTAATCTGGTGATTAAATTATAACATCAATACACGCATACACACAAACGCGCGCGCGCACGCGCGTATCTACATAATACGGCATTGAAATTTATCAGCGTAAGTACTTCAAATAGTTTAAAGGACATATTTAAAGAGAAGAAAAACAAAATTAAGGAGTGGTGTATTTTAAAGATCAAAAAGTCTACCTGCAGAACAACCTAACACATTACTAGCAGATTTCTTTACGAACTGTTATGAAATAAAAGAAAAAATAAATAAAATAAAAGTATAAAATAGGAAAAGTCCATCTAAAGGCATCAGTGCTGTTGAAGGGGCATCAAGAGGGAGAGAAACTTGTGATGTATAGAGAACTAATTTACCCAAGATTTTGTACATTAACCGTGAATTGCTAAATTTTATACAGATGTCAGTTAAAATGATATGTCATTGCAAAATATGTACAGTAATCCTTACCTTAATTGATTGAACAGAAATTTGTTTCTTTTGTGTCTATTATGTAAACTTTATTTGAGTTAAATTTTTTATCGTGAAAATAAATAATACAATAATTTGGATTTTGATAACACGAAAGAATTTCAAATCTTGAAACAGAAGAGGTGTAAAGGAGAAGAAAGAAAAAATGTTGTGAAAAGCTAAAAAAATTAAAGGAGATAGTGATTTCTTGGACGATAAGGACAGATTAGGTGACAAATGTAATTTGATGAATGAGAAGGATCCAAGAAAGAAACGTTAAGCCTGCCCAGTTTTAAACAAAATTAGGAACAAAAAGCATGAACTAAATTCTTTACCTCACTTTTCATTTTTTTTCTACGTAGTCTAATAAAATTTATATTGTTACAAACTTAAACGTAACTATGACACAACTATCAAAGTAACTCATAGAAACAATTACTCTGAAAGTATTTTATCATTGTTATCCTTTCTATGGCAGAAGCATATCAGAAGGGTACATAAACATACCTCTGCCATACAGGCTCGTATCCAGACAGGTTTTTGGACAATTTTACCGGGATCCAGCCCCACCACACCTGTACAGAGGCGGGTGGCGGTACATGACGGGGCCATAGCTAAGTACGGCACTACTGCTACATGATTTGTTTTCAACCTTAAATAGCATGATCATGTGTCTGCCTTTCAAGTTAAATACCTGTTGCTTGAGGGATAATGACTACTGTATGACACAAGGTACTGTTTTACCACAAACCAGAACTACCGGTTTAGTAACTGGAGTTTTCTCAAGAATTTAAACAAAAGCAGTATTTTCACCTGTTTTAAACTTTTAGGAGATTAACGTTAAAAGACTTTTTCCCACAATTTCTTCATTATTGTATTGCAACCTGCTTTTGAATCACTCTTAAATTGTATTTACAATAGGCTTCATGGCCAAAAAAACAGCTGATCCAATCAGTTGAAACCTTTAACATGGTTACTAGTAAGCTCTTGAAAATATTTATTAACAGTTTATTCCAGATCGGATTTGGAATATTCAGTAAGTAAAATGTTAAATAAAGTAATGTACAAAGTAATCACGTTTTATACCATGTACACGCACCATGTTCACGTTTAAGCCATCCTACATTGGCTCGTCCATAATTTTAATTTCTTTTTCAACTATGAAATTAGTAATATTAAGTAAAAAAAAAGAGTTTTGAATGGTCATATTGATAATGATTAACAAGTAATGAAAATCACATTCTTGAAATTAAACAAAAATGTAGGAACAATAGTCTTTCTAAACTATATTTTGGTTACTACTTTATAACCGCCAAAGCCAGATTTCTATATTGCTTGATTTATTACTTTTCATACTTACAGTTCCTTTTCAGGGAAAGTACGGTTTGTTAGAGGGCTTTGAATAAAAAGATAGTTAACTTTTTTAATTAGTTAAACCAATTGAACCAACTGACTACACCAATTTAAAACCTCCCAATTCAAAAATAACTACTTAAACATTTTTCAATTTGAACAATTCCGAACTTAACGTTTATATTCTAAATCTTCCTATTACAAATGTTGAATTTATCTTCCCTTTCACCTTCTCCATTGTGCATTGTCTGAAATCAGACACTGTCATAGACATCAGAATGCTAAATTATCTAGCGCACTCAGTTGTGCTCCTGATAAGACCACTAGAACACTTCTTCATCTAGTTTACACTTGATTTTGTAGTCTGGGTGAGTCTGTTGTCTTAAGGATGCAAAGATTTCGTTTTGAGCTTCTGACTTTTTTGGATCTTTTCAGATGGATGTTGACTCCAGATTCCAGGAGAAGACTGTCACAGTGCCAGATTTCAGAAGCTGCAATTAGCGGAAGGTAAAAGGAGTTAAACTCAATATTCACATTATAATCAACCTTTCCTACCATAGCTAGGTTATTTTTCTATTCTTAAGTAAGTAAAGAGATGCATTATTTTACCAGGCAAAGTTAAGGAAGGCTAAGAAGCCCTCTCTAACACTTAACCTGGGAACCAACGGCTTAAAGGTGACTTCCGAACCACCACCAATGGCTGGGCAGGCGGGCTGCTTGCAAGGACAGTATCGCTCAGCGGCCACCCAACCAAGCAGCAGCCACGCTCGACATTGCTTGGTCTGGTTATCTTGCGATAACCGCTGTACCCGCTACACTGCGCCACTGGCAATTTGCCATCGGCTGTTGGGAAATATTGTTTGATTCGAATGTTCCCGATAACCGCTGTACCCGCTACACTGCGCCACTGGCAATTTGCCATCGGCTGTTGGGAAATATTGTTTGATTCGAATGTTCCCGATAACCGCTGTACCCGCTACACTGCGCCACTGGCAATTTGCCATCGGCTGTTGGGAAATATTGTTTGATTCGAATGTTCCCGATAACCGCTGTACCCGCTACACTGCGCCACTGGCAATTTGCCATCGGCTGTTGGGAAATATTGTTTGATTCGAATGTTCCCGATAACCGCTGTACCCGCTACACTGCGCCACTGGCAATTTGCCATCGGCTGTTGGGAAATATTGTTTGATTCGAATGTTCCCGATAACCGCTGTACCCGCTACACTGCGCCACTGGCAATTTGCCATCGGCTGTTGGGAAATATTGTTTGATTCGAATGTTCCCGATAACCGCTGTACCCGCTACACTGCGCCACTGGCAATTTGCCATCGGCTGTTGGGAAATATTGTTTGATTCGAATGTTCCCGATAACCGCTGTACCCGCTACACTGCGCCACTGGCAATTTGCCATCGGCTGTTGGGAAATATTGTTTGATTCGAATGTTCCCGATAACCGCTGTACCCGCTACACTGCGCCACTGGCAATTTGCCATCGGCTGTTGGGAAATATTGTTTGATTCGAATGTTCCCGATAACCGCTGTACCCGCTACACTGCGCCATTGGCAATTTTCCATCGGCTGTTGGGAAATATTGTTTGATTCGAATGTTCCCGATAACCGCTGTACCCGCTACACTGCGCCATTGGCAATTTTCCATCGGCTGTTGGGAAATATTGTTTGATTCGAATGTTCGATAACCGCTGTACCCGCTACACTGCGCCACTGGCAATTTGCCATCGGCTGTTGGGAAATATTGTTTGATTCGAATGTTTCCGATAACCGCTGTACCCGCTACACTGCGCCATTGGCAATTTTCCATCGGCTGTTGGGAAATATTGTTTGATTCGAATGTTCCCGATAACCGATGTACCCGCTACACTGCGCCATTGGCAATTTTCCATCGGCTGTTGGGAAATATTGTTTGATTCGAATGTTCCGACTCAAGCATTGTTTGCTACTGACCTCCCTGCCCTGGTAAACGACGTAGATACGCCCGGTCTCGTAGTCGCCTTCGTTGTTATTGAGGTCGGTGTAAAGCGGCGCTCCGATGACTAGGTCGTCCAGCTGGTCACCGTCCATGTCCACGGCCGCCAGAGAGTAGCCGAAGTACGCCCCGAGCTGCTCGCCCGTGATGTTCTGCAGGTTGGTCACATTCCAAGTGTACAGCACGATCTGGACAGAACATACAACAGATTAGCTATGAGTATGATGTACAGGCCTCGCCAACTAGCGTGAAGCATGGTGATGGGAGCATGTTACAGCTCCCCAACTCCCGTAAGTGACTTACGCCTTTCGCGACTCGGCCAAGTACAGCTCGTTCCAAAGTTAATATTGGGACGAAAAAATCAATACTGGGAAAAGTTACTATGGACTGGAGAGGGGAGGACGGCTTTTGCGCAAGCGCTAGCTGCGGTTCATGCTAGATAACTCGGTCTGTACTAATCCAGTACTTTAGAAGGAAAATCAGATGTTCTACATGTAAACTTCGAAACTAGGTACAGAACTGAGCTTCAATGTCTTTTAATTTAAACATTTTACCCATCAACATTTACTACTTTTATTAATAATTGCATTTAAAATGAATAAGTTTCCTACAGTTTTTCTCGACATTACGAGACATATAAGAGAAAATTGCATATATCCCTTGGAATATTATATACCTGTATTATTCAAAATCTAATAGAAATGTATTCACAAAATAAGAATGAAACTGGTAAAACTGAAGTAGTCCTTCCAGGAATAATATGTGACAGCGGAAGTATTAATTAATTCTGATGTGATTTACATGTACTCGAAAACCATTCGTGATACACATAAAAAGCTTATAAGAAAGGTTTATGAAATATTATAAGCATTACAGAACAGTTTATGTCCGTATCAGTCAACCCAACCTTATCATCATAGTTTTGACAGGTAACTTTTACTGCTACTCATATTTTTCACTTATCATTCACTATATGAATAAAGATTTACAATGGGTTTGATCCGGAGCGCCACATATTAACCTGACTGCCCTCTTCTGTAATGAAAAAAACACTTTTTACACCATCCGGAATTACCCCATAAGGAGATACCGTAGTTAAAATGACTTTGAATGTAAGCGTAGTATATGCTCAGAAGGATGTCAGGAGTAACACCATTCTTTAGAGATCTCAACAAAAAGGGTCCCTTTGCTAGAGTTTGGTGGCTACATTGTTAATATGATTTCCCCATTTTAAGTCAGTTTGTAAAAATATGCCCAGGAACTTCAAAGCACTTCTTCCTTTTTTGGTGACAAGCTAAGTGCCAAGTCCTGCACCTTCCCAGCATTCAGACTTAACCTATTCACACAGCACCAGTCTACAACTATTTTTGTCTTAACTTCTAGGGTGTTATGGGCCTCCATAGCGCTACTCTCCCTGACATTTAAACCTAAGACATCTGCCAATAAACAACTATTATTTACATTGGAATTAGCTAAGTTGCTAGATAAGTCATTAATATATAAAATAAAGAGCGTAGGCCCCAAGATAGATCCCTGTGGTACACCACGAGGGACTGGGGTAGTCTTGGATAAAATTCCATCAGTACATACATCCTGCTGGTTACCCTCTAGGTAGGATTTAAAACGAATCTGTATCGTTCTATACTGGTAATACAATATATAGTTTAAAATCGATTCAGTGACAACTGTCAACATTGTAGAGTGATTTCTATTCTCGGCTATGTTCGCCAGGGAGGGCTTCCACCATTGATTGTATAACATGACGGTACCTTGCCCATCAGGCCAGCGCCGCGGGGCATCCCCACGGCAACATCGTTCTGTCCGCCGCCCCCGGAGAAGTCCCCGGCGGTCACAGAGTAACCGAGGTATGAGTCGTCCTCGGTCTGCGGTCCTTCGTTGCTGGAGATCACATCTGGTCGATTGTACAAATTCTGCGAGATTATTTGCCCTGCAACATTTCCTGTGTTAAAGCAGTCAAAGTGTACTATTAAAGTTTATTATCAAACTCGAAACTTTCACAGTTTTGCTTTCAGCCTACTTGTCTAAATAATGTACGTGAAGTTCAGGATGGTTTGAACATTGCAACATAAACTAGTAAATTTATTGTACTGTTAAGTAGAAATTAATTATTTGTTTACTGTAATCCTGCTGTAAGACGTTCTTGAAGTATATAACCTCTAAGAAGATTGTTAAATTTTTGCCCGTTTTTAAAACTCTACACCACAAAAACTAATAACTCATATACCGCATATACTCATATACCAATAACGCATATAGTATGATATGCATATGTATAAATCATATGCGTATCATACTTGTAGCAGTATGGTTACTATAATACAATTTACAGACGTGATTAATGTACTTGGTAGACATCAATGTAAAACATAACCTCAATTCGTCCAGCTGTGCGAATCAGCTGTTCTACGCGTAATACAGAATTCTCAACCTCCACTTCTACTGTTTTGTGTCAAATAACAATGTCCATAAAAAGATCTTCACTGTTTTTTTGTATCCTCTTTAAAGCCAGTTTTAATTGCCACATAAATTATTCAAGTTTGTAAGAAATAAATAAGCTAAAACAAAACATTACCAAATTAGATTTCTTTGGTACAACAAACAAAATAAATCTACCTAATTGAATTTAACTGTGTATACAGGGTTTGTATAATATGAAGTACTGTAAAGCCTATTTTTTAATCAAGTCCTATTTCACTGTGTTAATGTAAGTTTTTGATTTTTAAAAATAACAACCTGTGACTCAAAAAAGTTTAATCTTTGCAGCTATGGATGTTTTACTTTAAAACCATAACACTTATCAAATATATAAACACAGATTTCCTGATAGTAAAAATATTACCTTTTTTAAAAGGTTGACATCAAATGTAATGAAAACGCACAAGACTTTATCTACTATTAGAATGTTGCTTATTGTGTTGAATTTGATGAATTGGCATATAACTTTTTAATGTTTTAAATAGATTCAGATAAAATATCTTGGCGAATTGGATAAATAATTTCGAAGTGGTTGGCTATAAATCTATAAGACCATAGGAGTATCTACTAGTTCTTAAAAAGGTATAAACATTTTCAAACATTTATTCAAAGCTTGGTTTCGAAAGTCAACCGAAATAATTTCTTTGTGAGTTAAAGAAGATTATTTGGATATATAGTTATACGAGTTGCATATGTTCATATTTAATGTAACTCTGCCAGAAAGTAACTCATAGCCTAATTTTCACATTTTTAATCATTTTGATTTATAAATGTGGCATATGATTGTAATTCTACTCTTGTTAAATACTTAAGTCAACACACGTCAATATTGACTTTAGTTATGGTTCAATGCAATATAAATTAATTTTTATTGGTATTTCCGTATGAAAAAATAACTAGTAAGAAATTAAATTAAATTTCTAGTACAAGTTTGTAATACTTCGTTATTTCTGTACTTTTATAGCTTAAATGTACATAACTACATCTAATATTTACATCTACACTACAAAAATCATACCAAGATATTACAAAATGTTCGAATAAATCATCAAGCTAATGGTAAATTCTTCAACGCGTACTAAGATGATTCGATTTATTTTTGCAATTTGAGTTAATAATCAACTCTTTTACTATAAAAACTCTAAGAAACACATCCTGTAGTAAAAAAAAAACAAAGCTAAATGAGCAAAAATGATATCTGTGCACATGTCAGAGAGATTCACTAATGTGGTTGCAAAACCAAAACAAAGGAGAGAAATAAGAGAAAGCAAACCACTAGAAATAGGTCATTCTTAAGAAAATAACCGAACACCTCCCCACTCAAACCATGCAATAATTAACTACATGCACTAAAACAAACAGTGGCAACCAAAAATCTGTAGACACCTGGACAGTTTGGTAAGCTGAAAATCACAAAAATAAACAAAATCAAAATTACACAGTGAAAACCCAGTTCCAAGTCACACAAACGTCCGTATTTTTTTTTTTTAATGTTGTAGTTGTAACTAGTTTTGTTTGAAGTGTTTATAAAATTACACTAATTTATACCAACTAGTTTACTATCATCTAAGGACCAAACTATCATAAGAACTAAAAGAAGAAATCTAATTTCCCTGAATTATAACTATTAGCCATATAATTAATAAAAATTAAAAGGGAGAGTTTTAGCCAGTTAAATGTTAAAGAATTTGTTAATCATACTTAAGTAATTTGGTATTGAAATTACTATTATTTTAATTTGATTTAGAACAAAAACTATTAATAATTGTTTATTACCATTGTTCAATTTCATAACTGTGTATAAGGTTCAATTTATAGATGTAAAACTGACTATCAATGTGGTACAATATCATTTGATTTAAACGTTTCCTTTTTCTAAGGAGGATGATAGTAGCAAACCAGCATCTAAACTAATGACTGTTTCAATATTTTACTAATGATGCAAAAAGTGACCATCATAGTTTTTTTAAACATAAAAGAGTATTAAACAAGTATGAAAGCAATTGCAAAGTGTTGTTGATCTATTTACAGAACTAATTTTGATGTGCAAAACTAGAATCTGAAAAAGTATTTGTTGTGTAGGTATTAACCATAACTGTGTAATAATACATAAATAATAAAAAAAACGGCAACACTCTTGTTTCTACAGATTTTTTTATCGGATGTTCAAAAATGGAAGAAATCATAGAAGCTTTTTAGTAAAATAATTAGGCTAAAGCCTCATTGTGTTCTAAATTGCTTTATTTTGTGAACAAAACCTTATAAAATGTAAAGATCTAAGCAAGTGTAATAAAAGTGGTGGCTTTAGTTTTTGCCTTCTTAATAAAAAGATAAAAAAGTAAACATTTGTATTGTTTTTATTGACATTAGTATAACAGAATATGTTTTTACAAGTTAAAACACACATAATTTCTATCAGGATCTTACATTTAACGTGAACCAAAACTAATGTATTCATAATACTGATCTGGTCTTGACAGACTATTCTCTTGATCTTATGCTTACATAAATGTTTCATCCCCCTCAGTATGTAGTTAATCAAAATATAGTTTTGCAAAGTAATGTTTCTGGATGTTCTTAAAAGGTTATTATGTTGATGAAAAATTTCACTTTTATAAAAAAATTTAAATTAAATTTCCTCATTTTTCACGCTCTAATTTCTTCCAATACTGTGTGTATTAACTAATGCATTTAATTATAAATAATTATCGATATTATGGCATTTAATACAATTATAATAAATTTATTAAGGATTTAAATAAATTTAAAATAACTGTTTAAATGTTGCTTATATTCTAAGCTTAAAATCAAAAACGTAGCCAGAAAAGATTTTTGGGGGTCCAGACAAATGATATTTTCTCGTAGTGGACAGAGGGTAAGGCCCCATTTTGTTCCTTAAAAAGTTCTTGACCTGTTTCTTTTTATATTGTTCACGGATGCTAAAAGAATATACAAGCAAGGGCGTAGCCAGCGAGGGGGCCTAAGGGGCCCGGATCCCTCCCCACACAAAATTTTCATTTATTTTACTTTTCACAATACAATTTACTTTTTTAGTAAACTATTATTATTATTTAAATATTTCAGTATTACTAACATGTACAGCTGAAAGGCCGTTCTAAATAAAGAAAAATTACGTTTTAGGGAACAATATGGGGCCTGGCTCTGTCCACTATGGGAAAATATCGGTTGTCTAGACCCCTCCCCTCCCAAGACTTTTTCCTGGCTAGATCCTTGCTTAAAACCTTTATAAGGTGAATTATTTAAACGATTAATCATAAAACTAAATTAGAATGGACACATATTTTGAAATATATTTAATGCTAGGTATTAAATAAAAAATGGGAGTATATGAGTAGATATGGCTACATTATAGATTAATTTCATTTTTAATATAGAGTTTATTTTTGTTTCTGGTAAGCTTTAAAAAAGATTAAAATTATATTAACTTTAAAAACTTTAAATTAGTACTATTTACAATTTTTGTATATTATTAAAATAAAAATACGGGGTAAATTAGTACACATAACATTAATTTAATAAACAATCAAATTATAAATGAACAAAGAAATTGGAAATTTATCTAAAAAATCAGAGTAACAATATAAAATCAGAACATATAATTATAATAAGCTGCATTATTCTTGCTTATTTCATATAAGCTTTTCATATATGAATGTTTTTGACAAACCAACCATTTGTGATTTAAATTACAGATTCTATTGATTTAAAAAACCTATCCTTAGTACTTCTTGTGTCAGGTTAGCGTTCTCTTGTGAAGAGTAAAATCGTTTATGGGAATTATATATATGATATTTAGCTGGTTGGTTCACTGGACTTTGAAATTTTAATAAAACTCACTAATTTATAATAACGTGTTTTGTGTGTTATTGCGTAAGTTTAATGATGGGATAATTTTGAATTTTCGGGATTGTGTAACCGTTTGTTATGAGTGTGTTAATATGTTGGGATCGTCAAGCAAAGTAAAAAGCAGCATGTTACATCCCGTCAGCCGTTTTGAGGGACTTTCAGGGTTTTAGGGATTTTCTTTTTACCTTCCTCATCGAGAATGGCGTAGCGTGGAGGCATGAACCTGGGAAGGCGGGCGTACGAGTCGCAAGAATGAACCTGACCTGCAAACAGCACCACCTAAAAATCTGTCCCACCTTTAGGCCGGTGGAAATTTCATAAAATTGGAACTGAATCCTCCTCCCCCCACCTTTGTAGTTGATTATTTAACCAAACAATTAGTTAAACGACTTTTTTATTTGACAGTTCATTTTAATTTTTTTTAAATTGAAAATAAACTTTAATTTCTAAGTTCAGAAAAAAATATTAATTATTTTAGACCAATTTCACTTTTATTGGTATTAGATTAAACATTTTCAAGAGGCAAATAATGAACTATTTAATCATTAATTTATTATTGCAATTATCAACTATTAGGTTTGTTTATAACAACTTAATATATTTAAATTTGTTACTGCATTTTTTTAACTTCGTTAAAAATAGTATAGAAAAAGTTACATAATTAATTTAAAACACCTGGTAAACTACTTCTATAAAATCATTGTAAGAAGATTTAAGAAAATGTTTGATACGTTTATTTTCAAAATGGTTTAGCCTTTAAAGTTCAATTTAAAGTTCAGTCTTAGAGTTGGAAATTGATTTTCGGTTTTTACCAAATGCCCCATTTTACCAATCCCCTCATTCTTCATTCAAAAAAGCAAAAATACAATACATGAAGAAATGATAGGGTAGTGTGCGCTGCATCCAAAGTGAACCAAAGCTGAATGAGCGCAGTCCCAAAATACCGAAATCAACCCCAAAAGCTGAAAGAAGAAAAATACAAGTTCAAAATCAAAACCAAAACATGAACTCATGTTGCATAGATGAAACACATGCTACGTAAGCTTCAAACACAGTCACAACACAGAGACAAGTCCATGAAAACTGACACAGACAACATTCAGTGCAAAATTCAGATGCGAAACATGCATCGTACGTAACGAGTAGCTTGTGAAATTATGTAAATGTTCTGTTTTTTAAAATTCTGAAAAATATTTTAAACATGGTATTATTAGAAAAATTAAATAAACTTTTTAATATTTCTTCACCTTTTAACACTTTTTACTTGTTTTGTATATGTATAATATGAAAGGATAATAGAGTTATGGAAATTTGCCTTGTTACGAAATGTATAAACACAACGTTTCGAGGATTGAAATCTATCCTCTTCGTCAGGTGCGAAGTCAAGTGATAGGTCGACGGATTCTATTTTTAGTTGCAGCCCATTGCTGCATGTTGTAACTTTTAAATACATTTATATGTTCTAATTGCATTCTCACATGACGAAGAGGATAGATTTCAACCCTTGAAACGTTGTTATACTTTTTGTAACATATAACAATGGCACATGTCTGAAATCCTATTATCTTTTCAAACCTTCAATCATCAATAACATACTTTAAATAAAGGAATGTGTAATATAATATGAAAAATACATAAAAAGTAAAGGTTAGTCATGAGACATGGATGGCTCAAAATGTACTGGTTTTAGTTATTAATAAACAGGATATCATAAAAAGGTACAAGTTTAATTTACTTTTGTTTATCTTTATCATTGTTTAAATCCGTTGAATTCTGAAGTTTTCAATTATCAATTTGTGAAATTCAGCGAAATTATTGAATTATTGTCGTTTGCATTCGGAAAAAAGTGATGGGAAGAAATTTGGTCCTGATAAATCTTTTTTAGTAACAGAGTACCAAAAACTCTTCTGTGCTATCTGTAATTTATCGGTCGTGTCAACATGATCGGGTCAGTTTTTAAGTTCAAAAATATTTAATAGCATTTTAATACTACTAGAAGACCTTTTTATGTTAAAAATCTTGTATCTGGGCTAATCGTTATTTAAGGTTTACTTACGCGAATCGTATGTAAAGAAATCAATACAAAGATTTTGTAGAAAGTTTAAACTCGACATACCTGTCGAGTGTGAATTTAGTTTCGAAATGTCAACAGTCGAAATCCGATGGCCTAAAACGAAAAGGTTGTCGGTGGGCTAGGATTTTAACTTTGTGCGAGGTCGTCGCTCCTCAAATTTGCACCTAAATGTACGTAACCACGAGGTCCTTGACAAAGATGTAAGCTAGAGACCAAGGGTCACTCTTCTGCTGGAGGAATGCCGGTCCTGCAAGTCACGTGATAGGATCATCGGGTTCATTAGGGACTGTGACTTCTTTATCGTCACGTATAATGTCAAACGCAATATATTTTACAAAACAAGTTTGCAGTTGACCTTTGGCACGATGACAGAGCGCGGGCGCGAGCGCGAGCTGGGAAACCTAACCTCAATTGCTCATCCCATGAGCCACCTATTTACACGGGTATCACGGGGCGCGAGCTGGGAAACCTAACCTCAATTGCTCATCCCATGAGCCACCTATTTACACGGGTATCACGGCACGCGAGTTGGGAAACCTAACCCCAATTGCTCATCTCACGGGTCACCTATTTACACGGATTATCACGAGAGATTATATTTTTACGAATCAGCGCTATTCTTCTTCTTCGTCTTCTGTGTTTTCGCATAATATTCAAAGAATTCTATGAAAATCCTTCCCATAACTGCTACACACATTTCAACACTCTTGCATTTTTACAGAACACACATAATTAATTGTATAAAATTATTTAAAAAAATAAATTAATTTGCAATACTTAGTCAATATTATAACTTACTGATATTTGTGTTAAGTTATTTTTTTATACAGATTTATTTTTTAATTATGTTTTTCATATATTCCTTTCAAAACAAATAATTTGAAAACAGAAGTACTGCATTTTGATTTTCTTATTGGAAACATTTTAATATTATGGTTTTAAACTGGCTTTGACAGACAGTGTAAATTTGTTCCAGCCAATTGCGTAGTCGAAAACAGCTAGTTACTTGGTTTTCATTTAAAAATAATATTATAACGTCAACATTTTTCATACAATATTTTATTACTTTGGCTTACAACTTTCGGTAACTACTAATCCCAAATAAGACATCCCAAAATTGAAGGGTAGCACAATCTATTTAAACACCTAATATACAGTGATATTTAAAAAATCAAAGTGGTGACAACAATTCACAATTTTCAACGAATCACATTTTAGTCCCAGAACTGGCTCTAAAGCCAAATAGTTCGTTTTTGTTTAATTTTAGTAACATTTTTGCTGAAATTTCAAAGCGGCGTGGAAATACTGTGTCAAAAAGTATTACATTACAAGCTGTTTCAAATAATTCTATTGCTAACATGCACAAGTGAAATGAAAATCGATTACTTTTTAGATATCACACTGAAACAAACAGTATTTCATGCACATGTCTCTCTGTGTATGAGTTTAACACGATGCTCGTGCAGTTTGGTGCGGGGGGGGAAATGAAAACTGACGTTAAAACAATTATTCAGTTTTGAAAGACTTTCAGCGCCATAACTTCACAGGTCGTGGATCTATGTTGAAATAATTTACGCGCAAAAATAAACATAAGTATTAGTCACGCGTCCCCATAATTTTTCAAGTTGAACTTTCCTATGCGCCATTACTTACTGTACAAAATAAGTTAACGTTTAAATATGGAGGAAACAAACACTAAACAAATGTATTAATGAATCTAAATTCCGAATAGATGAATTGTAGACCAAAAGTAACGGGCATTGGTAACTTAAACAGCTTGTTGAACAAAATTTAATCAGATGATATTTGTTTAGCGGAAACCTATGAATGGAAATAGGCCATAGTAGTTTCAACCTATCGGTAAAGGAGACCATAAACGTAAAAGTCGGAAAGGCCAGTAACCATTCGGCTGAACGGAGAGACATTGTTTTACGATGTAAGTCCAGAATATTTCTCCCCGCCTATGAATTATTCATTAGAACGGAAAATCGAATCGGTTCTAAACTCGGTCCCTGAGGTACGCCCGGTTGCTCATGCCGGTGTTGAGCCCATTCCTCTTTTTACAGGAGTTTAGCCTATTGTCACTCGAATTTTAAATTTGTCCTTTGTACGGCGAGATTTATGCTGCCGGCCCGGTCGCTCGCCGCTGTTCACATCTGCATATACAAGACAGACCGGGGTCTAGAGCCTCCGCTAGCGTTCTGGGAGCTGCCTCAGGCGTGTCTAACGTCACTTCCGCGTGGTCCGGACAGCCCATGGAGCTGTGGGTCAACGGGACGCTGTCCTGTCCTACAGGTGGGCGCAGCTATACTCTAGCTTTGCTTTCCAGTGATTTACCTACAGGATACAAAAATACTAAGAGCCATTTGCCATTTAAAGTTTAAAACCCCAACAAATCTCATTTTAATCCTCAACAAATTGACTGCCGGATTTGATGATCTGTAAGTACCATGTGTGTGAAAAGTACTTAGTTTAACTAATGTTCTTATTAAAAACCCCATTTTCTAGTTACGTCTATGTACAAGATGTCCTAAAAATTATGTACAAATAAAGACTGCGCTGATTTTATAATCATAAGATGAAGCTTGGGAAATTTAACGCTAAAAAATTTTTTATCTATTCACAAATTTTTAGTCCTTGTATTTTAAAGTTCCAGGACATCCGAGGCAGTACACCAAAAATCCACAACCAGACAGAAAGACTGACATCGAAACAAAATAGAGTGAAAGAAAGGTGTGTAAAGTGACCAAGATTCTTCAAACTTATTTACAACACTCGTGTATAACACATAGGTCAAGGCATGTGTTCTTGAATGTTGATTTATTTACAAATCCAGTCAAATATCGGCTTCCAAAACACTCAGACCGACTCACCCTGCCAGTACCAGCTTCCGACCGCCCCCACAAACAGACGCTTCCCGTCCTGTAACAAACACACATGTATTATGTCACTTACATATTACATACTTTTACATATTTCAACATATTCAGGCATTTGTACCAAGATATTGTTCAACTTTCAGGATAAACACTTGATGCAAATGATAATTCGATTCCCTTACACTAACGTCTTTTTCATATGAATGTGCTCTTATAATTTACAAGTTAAAAGTTCGATAAAGCTTGATATAAAAATTCCAGATTAGATCGAACGTCTCTTAAGATATTTCACTTGCAGGAGGGTTCAACGCAGCTTGGCTTATACCTTTTAGTTAAACCTACACTGGGTACAGCAAAAACCGATGTGTCACTTAAATCTAGGCAACCTTAATGGTTTCCATGTACCCAATGGCGTAGTGTAGCGGGTACAACGGTCATCGAGAGATAACGTTATCAAGCAACATCGGGCGTGGCTGCTGCTTGGATGGGTGGCCGCTGGGCGATCCTGTCCTTGCAAGCAGCCCGCCTGCCCGGCCATTGGTGGTGGTTCGGAAGTCATCTTTAAGCCGTTGGTCCCCAGATTAAGTGTTAGAGAGGGCCTCTTAGCCCTAACTTAGCCTGGTAAAACAAGACAAATTTACTTTATGGATGTCCAAGAGCAGCACATCTCTAACGGCAAATTCTCGGGTGCAATGGTAGATCAATAGGTCTAGTCTACTGTGGGAGATGACTGTTGCAGTTTGTGGAACTCCATAAGTGTTGCTAACCTAAACGTTAGGGCGTGCCACCCCCTGAGCACGTTCACCGGGGAGGCTGGTGCAGAACTGGCCTCCCCTTCTTCCAAGAGACATGACTGAGATTAATGCCCAAAATCCTTCCTCACGGATCTTGTTATGAGGCGGCCCCTAGTACCAACCTTACTCATCTAGAATAATGTCACTCCAGAAGCAGCGCAAAGGTCCTTTTAGGGCTAGGAATAATTTCTCAGCTTCTTGTCCTAAGAAAAGAAATATATTCCACTTCGCTGGCTACACAAAATAGACCGTTTTAAGCTTCAAAATGTGCATGCATGTTTCCCAGACTAAGGAGGGATAGAAACAACGTGTGTACGGAATAGGGATTTTCTGCTCTTGGCTTGATGCCTTCAAGAGATATGCTTGGGATTTTGTTTTGAGACTGACGAAGTAATTTGTCATTAATTATGGTTTGAAAGCACTCGCTATTATAATTATTATTATTAATTGTTAAGTTGCATTTTACTTATTCTTACAATCCCTCCAATGTAATACAATCTTTGTACTGTTAGACTTAAAATTAATTTACGACTTAAGTGTTATTAATGTCATATTTGTTTCTTGCCTAGTGTATTTCTGTTTTTGTTGTAGCTATTTACCATTTTGAACTGCTTGAAATGTTTGTATCATACAACAAAAGCTATAATAAATGTAGTAAAACAATTTACAAATTTTCCAATGTTGCCCTATGCAATACTGACATTCGAGAAAATTCAAATATTCATAAATGTCCTTCATATTATGATACCTCTTGAAAAACGATTGAATTATTATTTACGTTAATTAGTAACAATCTCACATTCGCCGTTTAGGAAATGAAAAAAAAAAAAAAAAAAATTAGTAGGCTAACAGCACACGGGGAGGTTACTATTACAATTATTAGGAATAATTTCTCAGCTTCTTGTCCTAAGAAAAGAAATATATTCCACTTCGCTGGCTACACAAAATAGACCGTTTTAAGCTTCAAAATGTGCATGCATGTTTCCCAGACTAAGGAGGGATAGAAACAACGTGTGTACGGAATAGGGATTTTCTGCTCTTGGCTTGATGCCTTCAAGAGATATGCTTGGGATTTTGTTTTGAGACTGACGAAGTAATTTGTCATTAATTATGGTTTGAAAGCACTCGCTATTATAATTATTATTATTAATTGTTAAGTTGCATTTTACTTATTCTTACAATCCCTCCAATGTAATACAATCTTTGTACTGTTAGACTTAAAATTAATTTACGACTTAAGTGTTATTAATGTCATATTTGTTTCTTGCCTAGTGTATTTCTGTTTTTGTTGTAGCTATTTACCATTTTGAACTGCTTGAAATGTTTGTATCATACAACAAAAGCTATAATAAATGTAGTAAAACAATTTACAAATTTTCCAATGTTGCCCTATGCAATACTGACATTCGAGAAAATTCAAATATTCATAAATGTCCTTCATATTATGATACCTCTTGAAAAACGATTGAATTATTATTTACGTTAATTAGTAACAATCTCACATTCGCCGTTTAGGAAATGAAAAAAAAAAAAAATTAGTAGGCTAACAGCACACGGGGAGGTTACTATTACAAAATTATCATGCTTTAATGGTTAGATAAGAAATAAATAACGTTAGGTTTTTCTTTTCGGTTTCCACAGATATATTCACATGTTATTAAAATTATGGTTTGTATTTTTATCTCTTCATTCCACTAACTGCTTCAAAAACTATTAATCGATTCATAATTTCCGATAGTTCGTCTAAAACAAGAGTTACGCCCTGCAGATGTTCTTGTAGTCGACACCCTACCAGTACTCACATTGAATATAGTATCCGTGGGTGTAGAGATTCCACTTAGCGGCTAATGCAGAAGGCCGTGGCGCCGGCAGGCAGAGGAACATAACACTCAATTTATGGCGGGCGACAACTGCCTTCTTGATAGCGTGTTATTTACAAGCGGTAGTGCAACCACATTGCCGCCTTTCACATTGCAGGCGCACTTGCTCTCCGACCAATGCTCTGTACCGTGTTTAAAAATAATATTATTAAATGACGTGAGCCAAGTGTAGATAAACGCTTTAAGTTTCACCACAAAAGAACTATTTTAAACTTCAAATACTTTACGACATTATTTCTGATTGTAGAATTGTGGAGGATTTCTCAATCAATCAACCAATGTTTTATGGCGAAGACATGATATAGCACAAGTGTAGCAAAAGTCAATTCGAGTTCAGAGCTAAAATTTTGAACATTCTTCCACATCAGGATCACACTCCATCCATCCATTTGCCAATTTTCCACCTAAAGCGCCGAGGCAATCTCCTGATTGGGTGATCTCCCAGTCAAATGTCAAAAACTCGGTAACATAAAATGCTTGTGACGCTAAAAAGCGTTTCAAACGAGTTTTTAGCACATTGGGTGTCTCGGAATTCTTTAAAATTGGGCAGCTTATTGACGAAATGAACACCTGTCTGTAAGGCCAGACGTTCATAAACCACCGTTATTTGTTTACTAGTCCGGTAGTTTCCTCTGCCTCTGGTCTCAGAGGTATGAATGTCTTGGCCATTTGTCACGGCCCATTTAGACGTACATAACAGAGTTGTTTCGAAAATGTTGAGACTTTTTTGAAGGTTTCTGTACACGACTCTCTGAAATCCAAATGATCTATTATTCGAATCGCTTGCTTCTGCAATTTGAACACTCACGCCAACTGGTTGTTTGCACAGGCACCCCACAATACCACTCCGTAGGTAAAGTGGGGGTAAATCAATCCATACTACGCCGTCATCAGAACCTGACTTGGGCAATACTTACCTAAAGACCTCAAGACATATATGTCATGTTCACTGAAGCATGCAAAAATGCTCGGTAAGTGCTATCATGAGAAAAATTGCAACAGGCTGAACTAGTATACAAAATCCACAACACGTTGGTCGAAGAGATGATGAACCCGGACCCCAGCTCAGTAAAACTATTTGATCTCTACTTGACAACACTTTTCAGAGCACTGTCCTAGGTTGGGTGGACTGCGATAGAGAAACGGGTGCAGCACAATTGCAACACTCGTAAACACTACTAGTATGTAAACAGGAGTAAAAGTTCCACGTCGTAACCACCCGACCTATTCTCAACCTCTGTGGAACTGCCTCTAGTTCTGTCAAAAGCCGGCACTTCCTGCCCGTTTTATTAGCATAACCTATAACCCCGGACACGGCGAGACTTGTGAACGACTGCAAGGTGTCGCGCAGAAAGCTGTATCCGCAGAGTTGCGATGGTTATAGCTACAGTTTATGTCACACGTGATATACACGACAGTGTTGTCACGGTGTTGCGGCTTTTACTATTACATCTCAATTGGACTGCAGGGAACTGGATAGGATTATTCCGTACATCCAATGCACTTTGTAAACACGCGTAGTTCCTTAACACCTGCACTTAACGTGGGAAGTACATTTCAACAAATATCTAATAGCAGAAGCTAATGTATTAGTGAAATATATGTTAAATAACTGCTATAAATGTGACATGTGTTATAATCGATGAAATAAGCGATTTTAGATTTGATTTGACTTTAAATTGGAAATTAAGCCTGAGTACTGAGTTGTATTGTATATGGAGGAAATTAAGTAACCTGCTCCCTCTTAGCCAAGTTGTCTAAAACAAACAATTAGAGTGTTAATTTGACAATAAGAAGTTGGTTGAAGTGTTATTTCTATTTTTTTTAACATCTTCTGTAATGCCATATATTGCATTATCTGCACAATCTTGCCATAAAAGTAAACAGTACAGAAATGAAAAACAACTCCAACTAAAAAACAAGCTTGTATCCAGTTCGTGTAGGATTTCGTTTGGGAATTTTATATTTCGATAACTCTTTAGATCAATAACAAAATGTTCACCAAATCCCATCAAAATATACAATTCCCAAACGAAAATCCTACACGAACTGGATACAAGCTTGTTTTTTAGTTATATATAGATCAATTAATTTCCAAGATACTGTATGGACAGACATACAGAAGGAAAGTTTCCAGGCCCTCAAGTGATAAGTTTCGCTAACGCTCAACCAAATAATGAAATAAAACTTTGATCCTAATGATCATTCCCTGAACCGGGTTTTAAAACTAAAATGTTAGATACCTCTTTTGCCTTCTGCATTTGCTCGAGGTTGCTGGAAAAAATTCATTTCTGTCAGTTTGCCAATCAATCCGCACGATATCTCGAAAACGAACAAACCCATAGATTACAAAATGTGCATGAACCTTCATTTATCATATGAGGAAGTCCAAGTACATGATGCTGCATGTCACTCCATGGGGTTTGGCAGAGAGTTAGCGAATATCTTTAAAATGGTTTTAGGAGTACCCATGATGACAACGAGAAAATACCAGAAATAATATGTGTATTTGTGTTTTTTGTTGTATATGTTTTTGTTAACAAACACTGTATACTCATAAGAGATTTTAACATGTAGCAAATTAACGCAGGGACCAACACATTAAATTTAATTTTGTGGTAATCAGTTGTGTGGACTTTTATTATTTAAACACAGATATAAAAACCCACAGTGACGTACAAAAATCTGGATGTATCATATGACACGATATCTCGATGTTATATAACACTTATATATAACACTTCATCTGTAGAGTTAAATTGTTTTGTGAAACTTTACTTCTACATAGACATGAATGGGTTCTATGATGGTGCAAGTCCAACCACACTGTTGGCTACATGTTGAAGCCTATCACTGAGCTAGCTCACACAATCGGGGAGGGGGGGTAAACATTGCATTTTGTAAGATTGTCTGATTGTCTATCTGTCCGTAGGACATCTCGGGAATGAAATTAGCTATGATTTTGAAAATTTACAATCAACTCAGCGAAGCCTGTTACGCGGCTTTACTCTTACTCCTACTTTGTGCATGGTTCTCTTTTCTCTTCCCGAAAAATTTGAATCCGTTTACTCGTACTATGAATTGAATTCTTATTAAGACAGGAACTATCAGATGACAGGGTCTATGGGGAGTCTAACTCTAAATCATTAATAATAAACATGGCAGTGCTAGAATGTATAAATCATAAAAAGTAAAACAAGTAAAGAATGTCTTATTTTACCAGGCAAAGTTAGGGCTAAGAAGCCCTCTCTAACACTTAACCTGGGGACCAACGGCTTAAAGGTGACTTCCGAACCACCACCAATGGCCGGGCAGGCGGGCTGCTTGCAAGGACAGGATCGCTCAGCGGTCACCCATCCAAGCAGCAGCCACGCTCGACGTTGCTTGATCTGGTTATCTTGCGATAACCGCCGTACCCACTCACTGCGCCATTGGCGATTTGGATCATATTAAATCCTCAGAGAATTGAACTATTTGTTAGGTAATATAATAGTGAGTATGTCACTCCAATGTATTAGACATAGAAAGATTGATGCATCTAAATTGTGTAAATGGTTAAAAAAGCCTGTTCACATATAGTGGATCACTAGGCTCCAGCAAAAAGATGTTTGAACAAAAGAAACATCGATAATTGAAGTTCAAAACCGCCTTGAAGAATGCGATGTCGAAGAGAGGCATTGGAAGAAGAGATAAACAGTGCATTACAAGGACCGAGATAACGACAATGGAACTGGCCTAAGTGGATGTGAGTATGGGAACCAACGTCTACCAGACCTACTCCACAGCCGAGAGTTGAGGACATTGACGACTCTAGGAGAGATAAATGTTATAGCTGCTCCTTGGCGCCACGCTTCCCTTGTAGCTCATTCTGTTATCTCCATGTGTTGTGCTCTTGGTTCTACTCACTTCATTTGTGACTATGAAAATTCAAAATTCTGGCTGTTGAGAAAAAATGGCATGGCTATCCATGTGCATGCCTTCTGTTCACTTATACTCTTTCTTGTATTTGACCACAGTTCTTTCCAGGCACACTTAAAGTACCTTTCAATGATCCCTATTCACTTTTTCAAAACTCCAAAGATTCTCGCATTTGAAGCACAAAATAAATGTGTTTTTAAACAAATTTAGCTAAAGAAGTCCCGTCGAAATTATTTAAAATAATTTTACTAATAAATACCACGGCAAGGATTCCTTTTGAACATTTTTAGTTGAGGGTTGAAACTCCTATTTTAGGGATTGTTCTTTCATTAGAAGAAAGCACCGTACAATCTCTAACTCAGGCTTTTACGTTTTGAAAACTTGGTAGTAAGTTGTCAGTTCACGATATAAATACTTAGGCTAAATTATATTAAACATCTCCAAGTTTTAGCTTAAGGTTTTTGTTCTTCTATTTTCGGTAGAAGAATTTTGAGGCAATATTTGTTTAAGGGATTTTGGATTATATAGGGTCATCCAAAAGTCAGTTCTGTCCAATAAAATTGGTCTTGGGGGAGGAAGATGCAGCAAGATTTTTTGATATGCCAAAAAGTAGGTCTCATTAACCTAAAAATATCCAGAAATTTTTATTTCAATTAGTCAAACCGCCAAGATATGACAGGGGCAATTTTGGAGAAGAGGTATTTAGATCCCATGTTGGACAAGAGGTATCTAGATACGTCCTGAGATGTACAAAAATCTATCTAATATATTTATTATTCATGACATCCGAGCTGTATTATCCCCAGCAGGAATTCAAATTCAGGAATCACAGTAAAAAAACCTGCAAATTTCCCTACATATAATTATCTGTATTCCACCAGAAACAGAGATACACTCATCAATCCGCACCACCACAGCAACATCTTCAATAGTTCTATAGACTGAAAACTTCTTCAACTGGTCATCCTTTTAAAAATAATTTAAAGCAGTATTTGTTAAAACACGCGTTTACTCTGTGGACGAGCTGTTGGACGGAACTCCTTAGTCCTTAGTCTGGGCCATTAACAGATGCGTGATTGTCTATCAATTAGTTTTAATGACAATGTTTGTATAATAGCAATTAATATTTTAGGTTATGGTATTTATATGGTATCTACTACTATATAATACATAGTTCTGATATTATATAGTAAAAAACTATTTAATGACTATGTTCTATGCATGCATATGTCTTTGAACAATAAATATTTTGATTGCCAACTACCTTTAAAGGCCAAAGTCAAAAACATCACGGACGCTCATTGAAGGTAAACACAAATTTTGAATCTCTAGAGCAAAGGGGGTATATAACCCTAGAACCTCTCCAGAGATCCAGCAGTCTTGGTAGCTCCATTGTAGTTCCCGCGGTGGTGACAAATTTGCCGCTAATAAATCACCGGGAGGACAGTACGATGTAAGATGTAATTGGCTGTTAACAAGCCACGGGTGGAGTGCCGCAGGGAACAACACTGGGTCCAGTGTTTTTCCTCACTCGTGAATGTGCTGTGCCGCTTGTTAAGACAATCCGCCGTATCCGTTTACATTTTATTTCGTCACGTGACCAAAGCCCATTCCCATTTGCTCAGCGCATGTAAATGATACGATTACTTGTTTACTTTACCGTGTGTTTACCGAGATTGGTTTTCCTGATGGCCCGCGCTGAATCTCTCGGTGCCGGCTTTCACCCCAGTAATAACCCTGCCTATGAACGTCGCAGCATTTACCAGCCCCCACATTATGTGGTGGTTTAATAACAGCCCGTTTGTTACAGTCGAGCGAAACTAGTTTCGTACTTTAAGGCCTTTATAAACAACGACCACTATTAGGTCCGGCGATATTTTACCAAATCTCGAGGAAAATGAAGGGGGTGGGGGGCAAACAAATCCTCGTACCTTCCACGACTGCACCTGGTAGTAGTAGAGAGTAAGAGAAGTCACTCAGCTCTCATCTGACTGGACATTTGATGATGCAAATTTTTCATCGTTGTACATTTACCTCATGATAAGGATCAAGAACACTTGTGGACCAATGTTAGTTGAAAAAATTCATTGCTATATTTAAAGACAAAAAATTTTGTTCGGAAACTATATAAATTTTGAGAAAATTCTGAATTATAAACTCTTATACATTTTTACAAAAACGTTTTGTAGAAGTCATTTAGGTCCCGAAAGGATCGCCGAGGTTGCATTCAAATTTTAAATTCTACAGCTCATTTCACTCTCAAATATGCCCTGCAGACAGATAAACAAACAGACTTGATGCAAAAAGAAAATCTTGAGGCTTCAATAATGCTCAGTAAAATTCCAAAGTCGGACATCTACCACCATAGAACTCATTCTTGTGTATCTGAAAGGAATTTCCATGCAATATTCAAAGTCAGAAGATGATCTTTCTTCAGTTATCTTGTTGCAAAATACATTCACGTTTTGTACATTGAGTCATGGTTCATAACAGTGTTTAAATAATAATCGTTCCCGTGTATTAGGGAGACACTAAAACGCAAGAGTGCGCTGAAATCAAATCTTGTACAGACATTCGACATTGTTCCATTGTTCCATTAGTTTTTTCTATTTACAGTAGGAATAAGCTACACGTGTTAGTATATCACATGTTAAAATCTTATACGATTGTACTCAGCTCGTTACAAATTCATTTATTCAGCAATTTCTCGTCGCCATCATGGTTACCCATAAGACCAATACAAAAATATGTGCTAACGCTCAGCCAAGCCCTATGGAGTGATATGAACCACTATGGACCTCAGTGCTAGCTGTATAGAAAAGAAGCTTCTTTGAAAATACAAAGTAAGTTCGAGATAGAATAGTTTTCCAACACCACGATTGGTAGGCTTCGTTAACGCTCAGCCAAGTCCCATGAGTGAGAAGGAACATCATGTACCTCAGTGTTAAAATACGAGTTAGTTTTCTTTCGATATATTTTGCGGTCAGGAAACAGTTAGACAGAGAGGAATTTAAATATTCCAGTTTCACGAGTAGTAGGCTTCGCTAACGCTCAGCCAATGTAAGTGGATTTTGATCTCGCTCGACGAGGAGTAGAAGCGCCTGGTGGTCCACACGTCCGAGAAGTGGACGCGATAAACGCAATAACACAACAAATGTCCGCCCCGACACGGATAAAGGAGGATGACAAATAACTAGCGGAGACACCGGCGCGACTCGCCTCATAATCGGGCCTCAGGCCTGACCTCGTGGGCCCATTCCGGGGGCAGATAACGCTGACAAATGGCCGCCGGCCGACGAATGGCGGCCCCGTGCCATTAATTACGGTAGCCTGATAAACAATTAGACAGTAGAATGGCGATACCATCTACAGTGTACGGTGCAGTACGGTAACTCCGCCACTTGTTGAAGACGTTACTGTCTGTAACCAAATATGGGCTCGCTCGCTCTCTTCCTCGCACCGCGGTCTTCAGGCGTACGTACCACGTACGTACTTGAGTAGGCGTACGGTGGGCTTTCCTCTCATCTCACACGCGGCTAATATAATTTGGCAAATACTTTTATCTTGTACAATGTACATTTCCTATTCAATGAAATCATCATTATGAACCTACAAGTACCTAATGATGAATTCATTGAATTCGAAATGTACATTGTACAAAATAAAAAGGTGTATTATTTTATATTCACATCAAACACTTTTCGAGGCTACATCTGTAATATGGCAAATACTGGCCGTACTCATTTAAATTCTAACATAAGTCAAGCTCTATATTCATAATTCATAGAATGTATGTAAAATATTGTTTGCAATACTATTGAGAACTGTAAAAGTTCATATTTAATAATATCTGAATATTGGTTCTTAGTAACATACGTGAAAACAATAATAGCGTAATCATTGCTAATAGAAAGCAATTATATATAAAATTGTGTACTATGACAAGTAACCAAGAAATATATGACAGGAAAATTACATAAAGAATACAAATGTTATATTATACACGTCTGTTGATTCAAGGGTTGATTCAATTGAATTTTGAGTTTAGCTCCAGTTCATCTTCCTTTTATTGCAGCGTCTGGTATCTGACGCTGTCTCAGACTTGACTCCTGGAATCTGGAGTCATGTTCGTATGAAGAGATCCAAAGAAAGTCGACGACGAAGAAGCTCAAAACAAAACATTTACATCGTTTTGACATCAGAGAGACCGATAAATAGGTGAATTGTCTCATTGTCTCATCAGGTACACAATTAATTGTTTCCAATTGATTCCAGAAGTCAAGTTTGAGACAGCGTCAGGTACCAGACGCTGCAATAAAATGAAGGTGAACTGGAGCTAAACTCAAAATTCAAATACAGACCTGGGTGCATTGTACTTACGGAGATTAAATAAACAAAAATAAAAATAAACTATTGTAAATTAAGGAAAGGTCGCAGAAAAACACTATACACAATGTGTACTCAGTGTCCGAGAATTAAAGCGTTCATTCAGATAAAACATACATGGCCGGTGACAACATGCAAACAAAGAAAATTTTACACCCCCTTCCTCCGGAGACAAAAGAGAAATTGAGGCTTCAATAATGTTCAGTAAGATTCAAGAGTCATGCAGATGACACGTCACTAACGTTTTCTAATTCCTCCAGAGATCACCTGGAACTCGACACATTCTTAGAAGGGAATGCACTTGTTAATTGGCTTGAGCAAAACAGTCTTCAAGTAAATGTCTCAAAAACTACACTCATTGAATTTTCAATTAACAGCCATTCAAGCAAAAGTTTGCTCAGTATTCATTTGGGTGATGAAGCTGTTTTCTCAGAATGCTCCGTAAAATTTCTTGGCCTTATTATTGACTGCAATTTGTCTTTCCATCTCCACATAGAGCATGTATGTAGGAAGCTGAGTCAGGGTATTTTTGTGCTCAGAAATCTGGCTCGTTTCGCATCAACTGAAATTCTTACTGCTACTTATTATGGCATCATCTATCCATTCATATCTTACGGGGTTTCCATTTGGGGTTCTGAAAGCACCAAAACTAAGTCTGTGTTTAGGCTTCAAAAGAAAGCTTTAAGAATAATTTGTCATGTCCCATCCAGAACCTCATGTGCTAACCTTTTTTCCTCCAACAAACTTTTAACTTTTCCTTCCATTTATATTCTGGAAACCTTATCATTTCTTCATAAAAACTTTCACCTTTTTAATAGATTTTTTCCGACTCACATGTATGGAACAAGAAGTAAACCCAGATGCATTATGAATATCCCGCCACACTCCACCTCATTTTTTGAAAATCATTTAAAATATTCAGCAGTAATTCTTTTTAACAGTCTTCCATTAAGCTTAAGATTAGTCCAAGATTACACAGTTTTTAGAAAAAAATTGAAATGGTTGTTGATCGAGAAGGCTTACTATTCTGTTAAGGACTTTTTAGCTGATAAGATAGTGTAAACTTGAAAAAGTAAAATTATTTTATTGAGAGACATTATTATATTTTGTTATGATTTGTTGACTTAGCATATACATTGTTAACTCTGTCTACATGCTGAATAAAGAATTTGAATTTGAATTTGAATTCTAAAGTTAGACCTTCTGTATGTGAAGGTTGCTGTTCCTGTTCCGAAGTTGACAAACTTCAGCATTGCTGTGAGTTTTCGAAAAATATTGTAAAATGTGTTCCACTTACTGAAATGGCACCTATTGTACATTATTTTAACTGGAAAAAAATAGATTCCTCTAAAATAAATATAATTCTGTACATTTCGTAAAACAACTGGCTCTCGGCTACTACACTATCAGCTGTACCTTGCATAAAGACCAGAATCTGTACCGGTAAAAGATGAGGGATATTACAATCCCTGACAATTAAAGCAGCCAAGTCCAGTCCATGAGTGGCGTGGTCACGAATTAGAACGGATTCTAAGACCGGACTTGTCCCAAACTGGCAGGCTCAATTAAACGAGGGCAGCCTAGCGGGGTATCGTTTCCACTCTGCGGACCGTCGTTGGCGTGCTGGTGTTTTTCTACCTTCTATCTCTCCAGCCCATAGCTATTACATACGATCTACGATCTACCTCAAAACTTTTTTGGATTTTGTGCCTTTTGTACTAAAGGGGGAGACTAAAAGTGGCCTACATTAGTTATTCGGTTGTTTTTATTGAACAATTCGATATATTTTCCAACTTCGATATGTAATCGCACACAATAAGTGTTTCAATAAATTACCGTAACAAGAAGAATCTCGTAGATTACAATTTTAAAAATATAAAATTAACGCTAACATTACACAACAACAAAACCAACTATGGCGTAGACTTAGATATCAAAGAAAACACAATATTTATAACTTGTCCGGATTGATATAAGTGAGTAACCGCTTTTGTGAAATGGAGGAAAGAATTCTCCCCATGGGTTACCGGGAGCCAAACCCACACGTTGAAGCCACTTAAACAAATCTCGTCACTTGTGAGAAATATCTCACATATTTTCCTCATATTCGTCGCCTTTTTCAGTCTCAAAATATTAGATACTTCTTGCTGTTTACTGTTTACACTAAAAATATTCTAAAAGAAATACCAACAAGTTGCAATCATGGGCTAAGTTAAATACATTGTAATATCGAATTATTCCTTCGTATAAAAACATCGAACCATTCGATAAAAACAACCGAATAACGAATGTAGGACACTTATTAAAGTCTACCCTTAAAAATGTTCCAACAACATGAAAAGATATTAAAGTCTAAAACATTGGCTCAAACACAAAATTTAGCAATGGTGGAGAGATTTTTTCACTGCGAATGTTCCATTTAGCTCCAACCCGGACAAAAACCCTTAGCCAAATTTAAAGATGTCGTCCAAAAGGCATTGGAACAAAGTACATATATCGTTCTAACCCTCTTAGTCAAATTAGGCGATATATTGTGAACTGACACTTACCAACAAGGTAAATGGATAGTAGGGTGCTCTTTTCTAATGAAAGTAACAAATTTGTTGAGAAAACCCCTAAAATAGGAGTGGCAATTCCAACTTAAAAATATACAATTGGAAACTCCTGATATTCGATTTATCACTGCAATAGAATTTTAAATAGTTTTGACGAACTTCTTTGTTTAAAATCTGTTTAGTGAAACCTTTATTTTAAATTTTAAATGTTAGTGTACTTGAAGTTTTGAAAAAGCGATTAGCGTAATTGCCCAAATATGTTACGAATAAACATGTAAACACGTTTTCCTGTTTTTGACACATTGAAAAATTGCTTGCACAATTAAATTCATGAATTCGGTCTTGCTGTTGAAAACCATCTCCAGTCGATAAACGCTTAACCGAAACTGCCAATAATAAACATCCGTCTCTACGTAACCAACGTAACCACTGTCTTCTAGAATGGCTATCTTATTACTTCCTTATCGCACAAATCACATAAAATTGCTTACACAAATAAACATATTTATATTTTGCTGTTAAAAGTCAACATATATGTTAAACCGAAACTGCTAGTAATATACATCCGTCTATACAGCTGAGTTAAAAGGGGTGGAGATTTATCGTGATTGGCTAAAGCTTAAATTAAGGATCAAGTTATCCAACAGTAATCATGGGTTCCCTGTCACAAGCTGTCTGCTAGCTTTGAGACAATGTGACGCTATCCTTTTTTGTTGAATATACTAGATTTGTGCTATTCTACAATCATTACCTCTAACAACTTTCATCCAAGAATTTTGTACTTGTACTTGTACTTACTTGTACTTGATGTCATGTCCAGTTGGCCTGGTAACGGCGTTGGACGAGTCATTAGTGCCCTAGGAAAGGGTGACGGGGGGGGGGGGTGTTAACTTTCTGTTAAAAACTCTGACAATGAGTAATAATTTTTTTTTTAATAAAAAATCTTTGAGTTCACTCTTGAATTTGTTTACGGGAATTATGTTTCTAATGGAAAGTGGTCGTTTTTGATAAATTTTAAGACCTGAGTAGAGTGGTTTTGTTTCAAACATTTTTAGGTTATGCTGCTCAGAATACAAATGTTTGTTTCTAGTATTGTACCTATTATTGGATAGTAGTAGACAATTTCTGCACATTTTTGGCAACCTGATGACTGCATTTTTTTAAATCTTACCACCAAGTTTGATTATTTAAGTATTCCTAACATTGATGTTTTCCTATTCTAAAAATAAACAAGAAAGAAAATAACTTCAATACAGAAGACAGCATCAAACTGTCAAAAAGCTGGCAGACAGCCTGTGATAAGACGCAATATGTACTCGTAACTGTTGGACATACTGATCATTGGGGGTTAAGCTTCAACCAATCACGTCACAGCTATACCCCCTTCAACTCACCTGTATAGACGGATATATATTACTTTCGGTTTAATATATGTTGACTTGTTACAGCAAGATATAAATATTTCTATTTGCGTGAGCATTTTTATATTATTTGTGTGATAAGCAAGTAATATGATAACGACTGTAGGAGACAGTGGTTACGTTGGTGGGTTACGCTTTATCCAATCACGATACAAAATTCCTTACACGTATCTATATTGACGGTTGAATATTACTGGCAGTTTCGATTTTCAGGGGTTTACTGAAGATAGCACAGCGAAGCCGTAATATTTCACGAATATAATTGTGTAAGCATTATTTCGAAACAGTGTGAACCGGAAAACTTGAGCCGGAAACCGGATGTTAGTCACGACATCAGCCGCAAAATCCTAAGAATTGAGAAATGAATGCGTCTTTCTTGAAGGAAATACAGTAATCACCAAATATATGCATCGTGTTAGCCGACCATCATGAACCATTTCAGGAACTTATCCTTCTGTTCCTTTTTGCACCACAAAAATTATTTTAACCAATTCAACATTTACAAGATGAAATATGTGTGACTGACCTCTGGTCAGTCGTAGGTGGTTGGTAGACGAATGCAGACGTATTGTGACCTGTATTCTGTAGTTCAGTTTTAATGAATAGTGTTGTGTATAGTTTTTTATTAAGTGCACGTTTTTAGAGTTAGTAAAGTTGACGCACAACATGGTTGTGATTCCTGGCTTAGGCGTGCCACAACGCTTTGGTATGATTTGTTTATTTTAACCAAGTTTGTAATTATGTATTAGGTTAGTTATTTACCTGAAGAAGAGATCAGATTGCAGATCCTGAAACGTAGTGTTACTGATTTCTTGTTTCACTGAACGATAGCAATTGTCCGGAAAATCCTGTTTCCTTCACAAGATGAAATAGTTCCGATCGCGTGTTATTCGCCGACCACATGTTACTCTTGCCGTTGACCAGTTTGAGACACAACGATCCAACGATGAAAACAGACTCCCGGCAAAGGAGTAATGACAGATTGGGCGATAAGAGCCCCCAATATATCACTTTGAGAGACACGAGTGGCGTGTAGGGGGGTAGGGTAATTGGCTACAACAGTTCGCTCAGGTGCACGGAACAGCTGATTATACAGAGTATGAATGGCTACTTGTTAATGGCCGCTTGTACCAGCACTGGAGTACCACAGGGTACTTGTTTGGCGGCGCAGCGCTTTCCATTGAATGCGATTAATTAAATAATTGATATGCGCCTTTACGCGAGCGTATTTCCTCGATATAATTGGCAGGGAAACAGCATAATTAGGGTTATTTTGCAAACCAGTCCGTTTGTGGTGGTTCGGAAACCCAATGCCCAGACAGAGTCCGCTTAGTGGCTCTTGTATGTGGGACTATAATCGGATGTTTGGATAAAAGTTCTGTTTAGTTATGTTGTGAATTAACGTACTGTTTTGTGACAGCCAATAATTTTTAGGTCAATTAAGTGTTTTATCACTTGACATTATCGATATGAACCGATTTCGAGTTTTACAACCGATTTAGAACAATGTGATTTGGTAAATCCCATCTTATATGACAGTTTGATCATAATTGGCAAAACAATTTAATTTGAAGTGTGTTCTCTGAATTATGGGGGGAAGGCTGTAACGCTATGGAGATAAGAGAGCTATAGAAATATCGCCTTATTCATAAATACAAAAAAAGTAATTCTGGACTGAAAATGTTTAAATGACGCCAATGGTAGAGTTTTAAGAGCCGGCTGTTAGTAAACTGACCTTGAATTTGTCGTCATAAGAACAATATTAAACCTTGTAGTCGTAGAATTATGGCAGGAGTCTCATTTTTAAAATATAATTTAACACTAATTTATACGCTATTTGATTTGTTAAGATATTTTTAAGAGTTGTTCAGCACAAAACTTAAATTGTGTTGCATTCTATGGTTTGAGTATTCAAAACGTATACACTTTACAACGAGAAGAAAAATAAATAAAAAGCGTTTGGATGCGTATCAATTGTATTTTTAAAACGCTACATCTCCCAAAATGCATGCATGGGGTTCAAAATTGTTTTTATGAGAAATAATGCAAGGTCATATTACTATAACGGACTCTTGAAGCATAAATCTTAAGATTGAATGATTTTAAATGATAGTGCCCATTTCCGAATTCAATATTTCTAAGTATATTTCGTATTCCTGAAGATATCGAAGAACAAACCGACGTGATCCAGAAGGACGGAAAATTTGAACCCGGGATGAGCAGACAGTCAACAAGGCGTCTTCCGGTCTGTTCGGTCGTTAATGGTTAATAAAACTGTGGACAATTTGTGTACCAGTTCGGGGAAGTCGGCTGGAGACGGCGTGCGGAGCATTCAGATCCGAGCCACATGTCGCCTCTTTGGGAGGACTTCAAAGCTCTTCTTCGCCAGGAATAGACGAGTGGGACAGGACAGAAGGAACAGGTCTGCGGCCAGATCGAAGGAATCTGACCTCGGAATTATGCACTTGGGCTCCCTGAGTGACCGAACAACATTTGCACTTAGCTCTAGATGTTCCTCCGAGCTCCGGTTTTACTAGGTACGGCATTCGTCTTGAGCATTTTTCGTACTAAATGACGCGCGTAGGCAAGAGACCGTTGTCGTTAACAAGTCAGTTCCTGCGGTGAAAGTACGAAGATACGCCATCGGATACGCTCCATCAGACAAGGCGAGCAGTAACCAGCTGGACTGATGGACGTATCAGGGCAGCATGTCGTAATATGGAGGATGTAGACGAGCCTGGGACGAGGCCGACTAGATGAGATCAGACCCGACAGTGGTATGAAGATAACGCCACCGCACTGTGGGGCCAATATGTGGTAGTCATGTGTGTGATCCTGCCTGCTACCTTACGATTTGCTTGCATGGCCTCGATATAGCAATAATTCAGTCGATATGCTAATTCGATGGTAAAACGCAATAAAAATCAACAATTAACCCTATATTTAAATGTTTTGTCACTTTCTGAGGACCTTCTTGATGTAATTCTTGATAGAAATGTCTTAGAGACATGAAGACCCATTATTTTGGAGTCCTCCGCCCATCCCTCCACCTCTTGGTAAATGAAAACCAGTAGAACTCTTACGTTCATTACACGATCAATCAAAACACTATTCACACAATTGAAATACTTCTACCTCGCCGTGAGGAGCCAACTTCTGCCAACAGGTGTTAATTAAACCGAAACTGCCAGTAATACATATCCGTCTATACAAGTGAGTTGAAGGGGCTTAGCTGTGTCGTGATTGACTGAAGATTAACTCACCAACGACCAATGAGATCAATATGGCTTCTTTACCAGAGGCTGCCAGCTTTTTGATAATTTGATGCTGCCTTCCTCGGGTATTCTTGTTTATAGAATCGGAAAGCTTAGACGTTAGTCATATCTTACTATAATTTAACTTGCGATCATTTAAAAAATTGTCATTCTAAATTTTAAAACTCAGTGCGTGATAAAAAATTGTTTAATTATTAAAAAATAGACAGTAAAAATTTTAAAAATTTAGTACAATATTTGTTATAAACGGTTTCGACAAATAACCAAGAAAATGCGTTTTATAAGGAAAATAATCGTTTGTAATAATAAGGATTGAAAGGATAAAATGTAATACTTTCTATTTTGCCATTATTGTATGTTGTGATAACTAACAATAACACGTTGAAATTAACTATAATTGTTATAGAAATTACTAGAAATAAAGTAACAACATTTACTTTAATTATACTTTAGTTGAACACAAAATAACAATTGGTTACTGTTCCACACATGTATTGTTTTATTTATACGAGAATTTAGGATACAATAGAAATTACAAAACTTTAACTCAAACCATTAAAAATGTAGTTTTAAGGTAACGCACGGACACATGGATGAGCAAAATAAGACTCCAAAAATTACTGGCGTGTGACATTTCTTACTTCCTTCAACTGTACAAATCACCTGGTGAAGTTATTGAACAACCCTCACCACAAAGCGGAATATTCGCTCTTTGTCTTGTAATTGTGGCCTCCTCATTATGATCGACGCCGCAGAAGAATCGCTCAGCTCCAAAATCACTTATCGTGTCATGAATGTCTGCATGATACGCGCGAGCAGTTGTGATTGTGGGCCAGCCTCACGGTGATTACAAGATAGGATCGGTCCGACACCGCGGTGATTTACATACGCGCGCCAACCTTGCTATAAATCACCGGCTCGGACATGAACGCAGCTTTGCAGTCACACTTTCCGTCCATCATCTGGACATTGCCCACACCTCCGTCCACTTGAAGACATCACCAGTACCGTTTCTCTTACAGGACATCCCACAGAGATGTTGCTAGGGATGGGAGATGATGCTAAGAATGGGAGATGTTGCTAGGAATGGGACCAGAAGACGAATGTTCCCTTTGAAATATTTTGGCAGAAGTTGAGTTACGAGATTCAACGGAAAAAGATACAGCTTCCTTTTGCTGAAAAGAGACCAGTGTAATGCTATATCGGCTGAAACTATGAAAGAGTCGTTCCTCAACCGCAATTTACGCAGCGTTTTGTACCAAATCACGGAAATGGACAATTGACCCAATGTAATTAATCGGGAGTACCGAAATTCGAGCGGTCTAAGACGTTGGACTTTGGATCTGAGTTAGGGATAGCGCAGGTTCAACCCCTGTGACACATTTTCTGTAGTTTAGTTTTAATAATTAGTGTTGTATTTAGTTTTTTATTAAGTGAACGTCCACACGGAGAGGCATACTCCACACGGAGTGGCATACTCCACACGGAGTAGCATACTCCACACGGAGTAGCATACTCCACACGGAGAGGCATACTTCACACGAAGAGACATACTCAACACGGAGTGGCATACTCCACACGGAGAGGCATACTCCACGCGGAGAGGCATACTCCACGCGGAGTGGCATACTCCACACGGAGTGGCATACTCCACATGGAGAGGCATACTCCACACGGAGTGGCATACTCCACATGGAGAGGCATACTCCACACGGAGTGGCATACTCCACGCGGAGAGGCATACTCCACGCGGAGAGGCATACTCCACGCGGAGTGGCATACTCCACACGGAGAGGCATACTCCACACGAAGAGACATACTCCACACGGAGTGGCATACTCCACACGGAGAGGCATACTCCACAAGGAGTGGCATACTCCACGCGGAGAGGCATACTCCACACGGAGTGGCATACTCCACACGGAGAGGCATACTCCACACGGAGAGGCATACTCCACACGGAGAGGCATACTCCACACGGAGTGGCATACTCCACACGGAGTGGCATACTCCACACGGAGAGGCATACTCCACACGGAGAGGCATACTCCACACGGAGAGGCATACTCCACACGGAGAGGCATACTCCACACGGAGTGGCATACTCCTACCTTGTCAGTATAAGTAGGCAATGCTAGTAGAGAGTACTGGTCTCGACGCTCCACGTCAGCGTGTGGTGTACCATTGACAGTAACTCAGGGATGCCAACATTGCGGAGTGTGCGACAAGTACAAGGCTTCCACTTGTCAGCAAGAGCCACTACTAAGATTAATTGTGCTAACCCAAGATTAATACCCGACCCACCGGCGGGACAGGCTGGCCGTGGAACACGCCTTTATGCGTCGTATAACAATTGTGTCGATGGGTTTCATCACTTATGTCGATGGGTTTTGTCACTTATAAGAACAGTACTCGTCACAATTTCCTATATTCCCCTAATTTCCCTGCATCAGGCTTTATGTTTTTCACCATCATTTGATTTCTTGACAGTTTGTGAATAATGCAGTGTCTGAGGGCTGCAGAGGCTCTAAAGTTATAGTCACGTTTGCGATTACAGTATTTAGATCGGTCGTATCATTACATCGTAAACATTAAATGGCTTATCGTAACGATCAATCACTTCTAGTCATTGGGAAAATTGATTGTCAAGAGGTGAAAACCTCAAAGACAGTAATCGTAAGTAAAAACTTCTGTTTTTAGTATTGACCTCATACTCCTAAGATTTTAATAGTTCTAAGTCGTCGCACATTCGGTGAGAATACGTAGATGTATCTCTATAGATTGTCTGAGGTTAAGAGGGAAACCAATATATTCATTAAAAATTGTTTTATAATCTATAACACTTTTAATTCAAGTCATGTACCAAAGCAGTAAAACATTAGAGTGGTTTCCATCATAACAATACTCCTTCACTACCTTATGGTAAATCTATGAAGGAATACAGCGAAGGCGTTATTTGATAATACAAATAATAAATTTATTACTATTACGTTCATTGATGTTTAAAAAATTTGGAATTAAATAAGATAGGCGTATAAGTATTTATCATATAATATCCTGAGCATTAGGCTTCAAATTAGCTAGTAAAAATCAAACAAAACAAATTAATGATGAATGAATCATAATAAGACGAGTATACTGCATACGTACAGGCAAAACAGGTTAAAAAGAAGTCTCAGCCGATTGGAAAATATGAATACTGACCGAAGAATGACAATTTATCAAAACTGACATATGATATTTCTATCAAAAGTAAATCATATGTGTCCATGGTTCCTATATTGGGGCGGCAGGAAACGTCAGAAAGTTTCTTGCGGCGGTTGGTCTCCTAGTTATTGGATTGATATAGGTTAATCTACAGATTATGGCAGATTGTTAAACAGGGGATGTACTAATATACGACTGTTCAAGTGGGTGGTAAAGTGAGATAGGCTGGAAACGCGTTTGTGAGTAACGCCAGATTAATCTGTAGTGTAGCGTATCAGATACACGCGATCAGATACGGTGACTAAATAACACCTATCGGTAACTGATACGGCGGTGTGGCCGGTTATCACGTGATCTGCAATCAGATAGGTCAATGTTTGAGGTGTAATAGTGGCAGGCTGGAGGATATTAACCACATTGACTAGGCAACAAGAAATACAGTGTAATGAAACATTGGCTCCACGTTTTCAAACATAATTCGTCAGGTTCAACGTTTTTAAAATTTTCCAAAATCCTCAGTAAGCACTTTTTATCATCATTTCCACTGGTCAGGAAATTTTGAAATAGCCAGGTAGACCCAAATGGCTTATTGAGAAAGTTCTTGAGAATTTTCGTAGTGTGCAGGATGCTTATATTCTGTAGCTGTATGGACCTTCGGAGCTTAAAGTTCACTATAATGAAAAGAAACACCATCAACGTTTGATAATGTCTTCTAAGTCCAGGCAGGCTAAAACAAATATTTCTAATAGCCGTAACCCAGCGATTGCAACCTGTGAGGTAATCAACAATTTTAGACCATCCAAGAAACCCCTGAAGCGTGATGGACCCGAAACAAATTGCTTCACAACACAGTGAATAATGATGCACTCTCCGTAACCCTCTTTGTAGATGACACCAGTTTGGCTTTAAATCATAGTGATTACCAATACCTTACCCAACACTTTGATTTGACTTCGTCCCATCTTCTGGAGTGGTTGAACACCAATAAACTGTTTCTTAATATCTCAAAAACCCAATCTTATAGAATTATTTCACTCCAAAATAACTCTAAATATTCCGGACCACTTTACTTAGAACACTCTCACTCTTAACAGTTCACTCTGCACTACGTTTCAAGGGGTTCATTTAGACTTCATTCTAGAGTGGGATTCCCTCATATACATGTTGGCTAAACATCTCAGTAACATTTACTCTGAGGTGGCTATACAATATTGCCACTTGGAAGACTCTCAGACTGGGTTGTTTGATTCAAAGATTATTTACTTTATTATTTTTTGGGGCTTCTGTAGTGTAAACTTTCTGCATCCAGAAGAAGGCACTAGTGATCGACTGCGGATTTTACCGACGGGAAAGCTGCAAAGAGCTCTTTCGATCAAGTATGACCCTCACTCTCGCCAGCCTGCTAGTTTATCATACACTAGTTTGTGTGTTCCAAAATAAACATCTGTTTTCAGATCTTGGACACAGTTATAATGCAAGATACGAAGAAAATCTTGTAGTGGACAGATATTGACTGTCGTTAATTCAGCAATCAGTTTTCTTTTTGGGATCTAAGTTGTTTAATTCGCTACCAAACAGTTTAAAGAAACGTAATGAATTAAAATCTTTGAAAAAAATCACCTAAAAAGCTACTTTATTGAGAGAGTTTACTATAGCCTTTAGTACAGACATACTTTCCTAGGTAGTTGATGTAATATTAGATAAATGTTGTTTTTTGTTTATTTAACTATCCATTGCTATAAATATGATCCGTTGTACTAATTGCCCAATTGAATTTGAGACACACACACACAATTTTCAGAGTTTTATTGTAACATAGAAGAAGTTTGGAATTTATTTACTTCCGGGAAAACAGTTGTACACACTGGAATTCTGCGAAAGCGAATCAATCACTCACCAATTAACAAGATGGTGTCAATAACGAACACATATAAAAGTGTTAGTTTTGCTTAATTATACTGCAAAGCGAAAACTACATATGTACTTCCACATACTTTTCCCACAGTGACCTTCTAATAGTCATAACACAATATGTATGGTCCAGGACATGCTAATTTGTAGTGGTGCATTAGTTTGGTAGGGATTTATTTAAATATGAGATTATTCCGGCTATTCAAGTGGGTGGTAAAGTGAGATAGGCTGGAGCCTGTTTGTGAGTAACGCCAGATTAATCTGTAGTGTAGCGTATCAGATACACGTGATCAGATACGGTGACTAAATAACACCCACGTATCGGTAACAGATAAATCACGGCTATCTCGTGATCTGCGATTAGATAGGTCAATGTTTGAGTAGTAATAGTGGCAGGCTGATGTTCAAATTGACTAGGCAACAAGAAATACAGTGATGCCAAGTCCATGTGGCAATGAAACATCGATTTTTATTTACTTCCTGGAAAAACAGTTGTAAAGCTCAGTGATCGCTACACCGGAATTGTACGAGACGTTCAACCTGACTGACATGACAACTCTACTGGGTATTCCAGCCATTCTCCAGCAGGTTCCTGGATAAGGGCTGTCGGAGAGGGCAGTGACCTTCAGGGCTGCTAATTAGGCTCCATCCCTACAAGGGTACGGTACCGCTGGAGCTGGAGCAGAGGCTGGACTGGAGTCGCCGATTCTTGGTACCGATCTCCGGTTTGAAGTAACCGATCGTACTCGTAACGACCTGGTCGCCTTCTTGATTATTGGCCTCTTCATCATTCTATTCTACTGGTTATGACGACAATTTCTTAAAATTAATGTCGTTCTTTCCATGCTTGGTGTATTCTCTTCATCTTAGAGTCACCGATAAGTTTATGACTAACCATATAACTTTCCATTAACAGTTTAAAAATCTCAAAAAATTCTTCGCCGCAAATTTATTTATTCTTCTTTTTAAGGAGAGTTCAACCCTCTTTTGAACCTTTTCTGCTCGTCTTCATGGGCATCTGGCCTATGCGATGATCTTATCAAACAGAATAAGGAGGAGAGTCGATACAGTACAAGGTCGATGGTACTGATAAAAAGTGCAAAGGTCACGGACAGAATTTGAACCTGCGCTATCTCTAGCTTAGATCCAAAGTCCAACGTCTTAGTCCGTAGTAGAGAACTCTTCTTATAAACCTCTCTTCGTTATAGGACAATCACATAACACAAATTTTCAAAGAGAAAGCTAAACTTGGTTGATACACAAATTTATAATCTTATTCTTTATTCAGAGTCAGCTGTACAAATTGTACCTGGTATCGTAATCTTATGTAGTATAATTCGTAGCAAATGAGCAAAGTTAATGTTATCAGCGTGGGCTTCGGCAGCACCGAGAGGCCGGAGGCACTCGCATTTTGGGTGGCGGAGTGTGATCAAGAATAAAAACAAGTTTTGAGTGTTTTTTTCAATAAAGAGTTACTTTTTGTTTGGCAATGTTTGTTTTTGTTGAATTTTTGTGTTTGGAGAAATGTACGGGGAAAAAAAACACGGAAGTACAACAAAGCGACGCACAAGCTGAACGGGCGGCGAGACTCTGCAATCACGTTATCTACTAGACGCTCGACTTTGACCTCTGTCTGAGGATGTGGAGGGGTTTGCGATAAGACAATTCCTGTTTTATATTGACGAAATATTGTTCTACGCTAATCTAGTAATCAGTAGAAACAAAATGTCAACTAACGATTCACGTCTGGGTGTGGTCGGTATAATCCCAAAGTAGGTACCGTAATACCTCCCTCACTTTCACTTTTGGCATCGTCAGATGATTCCGAATCTGATATGTTACTGACAAAAACATCACTCAGATCGTCAACATAACCTTATTGACTGAAATAACTATCAGACAAAACAAAACAATGAAGAGATCAGCTGTTGAAGTTGGGATCAAATCAGCTGACGAACAAAGGTGAAGTTGACAAACCTCTACAACACAATGTAAAACTGCAAAATCACCGCCATAGAGTATAAAGGTTCACTACCTACGTTTTTACATCCAACAACTATCCGCTTGCGTATATCGCAAATTTACCGCATTTGGATAATTTATAAAGCAAAGTATAAAGGATTTACCAAACGTCCGACATTTCGGACGTCCGAGGATTTGGCCAAAACAACGATGTCCGATATTTCGGACGTCGGAGTGCAAAGGGTTAATATATTAACAATATTTTACTTATAATTACAATCTACTTAACCAAGCACCTATTACTGTCAAAGAAGAGTTACTAACAAAGAATATAGAAAATCAAATTCAATAAGAATTGTCAAATATTCACAAATGTTAAAGCAATTCCTAGAGGTTTACCCCCACCTAATCAAAGCACCTGCTCTATTTCACTTACCGAGGTTGCCGGGATTCCAGGAACCAGCAAAATTTATCTGTTTGCCCCCAGCTATCAGTTGATCTGGCAGATAAATAGGTGCTAGTCGAACAAGCACGATCGTGACCGAACTAACCCGAACCAACCCGAACGTGATGGCGAGGCGTGACCGGGTGCATTGTCGCCACTCTGAGAGCCAGCCCGGCGACATCTTTATAGCTACAGTATTGTACACGCTGGCTGCTACCTGTCCTGCTCTGGCGTTCTCTATATTACTACAACTGATATACTGTACTATACAGTGTGTGAGGCTCAGGTCAACAACATCTTTATAGCTACAGTATTGTAGCTACCTGTCCTGCTCTAGCGTTCTCTGTATTGCTACAACTGATATACTGTACTATACAGTGTGTGAGGCTCAGGTCAACAACATCTTTATAGCTACAGTATTGTACGTACTGGCTGCTACCTGTCCTGCTCTGGCGTTCTCTGTATTGCTACAACTGATATACTGTACTATACAGTGTGTGAGGCTCAGGTCAACAACATCTTTATAGCTACAGTATTGTACACACTGGCTGCTACCTGTCCTGCTCTGGCGTTCTCTGTATTGCTACAACTGATATACTGTACTATACAGTGTGTGAGGCTCAGGTCAACAACATCTTTATAGCTACAGTATTGTACACACTGGCTGCTACCTGTCCTGCTCTGGCGTTCTCTGTATTGCTACAACTGATATACTGTACTATACAGTGTGTGAGGCTCAGGTCAACAACATCTTTATAGCTACAGTATTGTACAAACTGGCTGCTACCTGTCCTGCTCTGCCGTTCTCTGTATTGCTACAACTGATATACTGTACTATACAGTGTGTGAGGACTCAGGTCAGCAACATCTTTATAGCTACAGTATTGTACAAACTGGCTGCTACCTGTCCTGCTCTGCCGTTCTCTGTATTGCTACAACTGATATACTGTACTATACAGTGTGTGCGACTCAGGTCAAGCAACATCTTTATAGCTACGGTATTGTACAAACTGGCTGCTACCTGTCCTGCTCTGCCGTTCTCTGTATTGCTACAACTGATACACTGTACTATACAGTGTGTGCGACTCAGGTCAGCAACATCTTTATAGCTACGGTATTGTACACACTGGCTGCTACCTGTCCTGCTCTGTCGTTTCTCTGTATTGCTACAACTGATATACTGTACTATACAGTGTGTGCGACTCAGGTCAGCAACATATTTATAGCTACGGTATTGTACACACTGGCTGCTACCTGTCCTGCTCTGCCGTTCTCTGTATTGCTACAACTGATATACTGTACTATACAGTGTGTGCGACTCAGGTCAGCAACATATTTATAGCTACGGTATTGTACACACTGGCTGCTACCTGTCCTGCTCTGCCGTTCTCTGTATTGCTACAAACTGATATACTGTACTATACAGTGCGAGTCAGGTCAGCAACATATTTATAGCTACAGTATTGTACACACTGGCTGCTACTCTGGCTGCTCTGCTAGTGTGTGTCTCTACTGACATAACGTCTGTATACAACTGATATACTGTACTATACAGTGTGTGAGGCTCAGGTCAACAACATCTTTATAGCTACAGTATTGTACACACTGGCTGCTACCTGTCCTGCTCTGGCGTTCTCTGTATTGCTACAACTGATATACTGTACTATACAGTGTGTGAGGCTCAGGTCAACAACATCTTTATAGCTACAGTATTGTACACACTGGCTGCTACCTGTCCTGCTCTGGCGTTCTCTGTATTGCTACAACTGATATACGGTACTATACAGTGTGTGAGGCTCAGGTCAGCAACATCTTTATAGCTACAGTATTGTACACACTGGCTGCTACCTGTCCTGCTCTGGCGTTCTCTGTATTGCTACAACTGATATACGGTACTATACAGTGTGTGAGGCTCAGGTCAACAACATCTTTATAGCTACAGTATTGTACACACTGGCTGCTACCTGTCCTGCTCTGGCGTTCTCTGTATTGCTACAACTGATATACTGTACTATACAGTGTGTGAGGCTCAGGTCAACAACATCTTTATAGCTACAGTATTGTACACACTGGCTGCTACCTGTCCTGCTCTGGCGTTCTCTGTATTGCTACAACTGATATACTGTAATATATAGTGTGTAGACCCAGGTCAGAAATATCTTTATAGTTACGTCATTGAAGAAACTGGTCATTCTGTGAGGACGCTGCTTTTTCCTTCCTTTTAGCTGCTTATTGATCCTTTCCAGTTTCTTTAAAGTTAATTATTATTAACTTCTTGGGAAACGTCCAACGAATAGTCTGAACAATTTAATGAAATTAATGATATACAGATATCAAGTTTGTTATCGCTTTAATGGAAGTCTATTTACAAGATGAGTAAAACGGTACTAAAAATTGTTGAATTAAATTGGGACAACAGTTGAAGAATGGCGAAAAAAACCGATCCTCTACTAAACATATGGTTGTAAAACAACGTTATATAGTAGTAATATTTACTTCTAAACATACGTTCATTTTATAAAATAAAAATGTTTTCAAGACACTGTATAAATCAGTAAAAAATACAAAACACATTTTTTTAAATAATTTACAATGATGAATAATTATGTATTTTCTATTCTTATAAAGTAAACACAAGGCCTATCAACGTGTGACTATTTGGACACCTGCCCTATTATAAAGAAAAAGAAATAAGTCAATATAATTCAGTTTTTGCAAATAACACACAAACAATATTTTAATAGTAAAAAACATTTTTGGCGCGTAGAAGTGAATAAATTATGTAACTACAGGCCCTATAACAATCAGGCCCTATCCTATTCCTAAGTAGTTCGTTTCCATCCAGGTAATACTGAGGGAAGCAGAACTAGTGCTCTATATGCATGACCACAATGTATGAGCAAACTCCTAACTTATTACTGTATTTTACGAAAATTAGTTTCATATCATACTAGCTGTTTCCCGCGGCTTCGCACGCTTTTCGTAAGCTTTGCCCGTGTGTGTGCACTTCTGGTTCAATTGAATTATTTTTCCAACGACGATTTAGAGTTTGTATTGTTGCCACGATCAAGAAAATCTGTCAAAAGTGTATGTTTATAGCCATTGTCTACGTACATGTACTTTATTATAAAGTGGTCTAACACTCTAGCTTTAAGTTCAATCAGAAATGTATTTTGAAGACAAATATACATAAAATGTATATATATTTTATATACATAAAATATATATTAAATAGCGCCTTTAAATAATTTTTCGCTATTTAATATACGTAACTGTCTCGTAATCGCAGTTTATAGTGTGCAGGTGCTTTAAAAACTATTATCTTTGGCAACGCCACCTGGAGGCGAGATACATCAATAGACAGCATAGAAACCTTCTTCGTGGAAAAATACATATAGGCTACATAAAAATTTTTGTAATGATCGGTCAAATAGTTTACGATTCCATAGAGGACAAACACACAAACATTCATTTATATTTATATAATTATATAAGTATATATATATATATATATATATATAAGTAACCAGTAAAACCGAGCGTTAAGGTCTCCAGTATTATCTACCTGCCTTGTCCAGCGAACAATAGCTTTCCGACTCCTCTGTATTCATGCGCAGCGACATTCCACCGACAAAGATCGATCGAACGCCTTGTCCAGGAAGCTTTCGTCAGCAAAAACAATAATATCGATCGATAAATCGACGCGGGCAAAACGGTCGACGGGTAAAAACGGCGACATGCCGTTACCCCCGCGCGCAGAATCTTAAACGGCGTGCCGTCCCGATCTCCCGCGACAGCGGTAACTTCCAGGAGTGATTTGTCACCGGGATTTATTTATTGGTCGATTTGGCGGCCAGGCTCCGGAATATATGTATTACTAAAACGATCCGTGAAGTCTGTGAAATCGATTTTTTGTCGATTACTAAATGGACTAGCCAAGCAAGTTTTTGTCAAAATGTAGCAAGAATTCTATCCATATGTTTTTTATGTGCTAGCTCAAAGGTAAATCTAAATAACAATGCGTATAAGTTGGTCTTGATTATCATTAATGACTTTAGAAGAACACGAATTATACTTCAATACGCATTAATTACACCTAATGTCATACAAGTATTTTTTAGAAAATTTACAATTTTAAGACGGTAACAGATTGAAGCAAAATATATTCCCACAGAAGTTTAGTTTAACTGTATTGAATAATTCAAGAAATTTTTACAATAGTCAACATGTTTAAATTATGCATTATATTTATCAGCACCATAGGGGAAGACGACAACACATCAAGCAAAACACATTTCCTAATTACATCCACTTAATAAAAAACTAAAACCCAACTTAACTACAGAATACAGGTCACAATAGGTATGCATTTGCCGACCAACCACCTACGACTGTATTCTGATATTCCGTTTTAGAGTTCGTGAAGTTAGCACACAACATGGTAGTTGTGATTCCTGACATACGCGTGTCACAACGCTCTGGTATGATTTAATCTAGTTTGTAATTATGTTTTAGGTTAGTTATTTACCTAAAGAAGAGATCAGATTGCAGATCCCGAAACGTAGTGTCACTGATTTTTGTAGCACTGAACGATGGCAAATGTCCGGAACAATCCTGTTTCCTTCGCAATCCTTCCATCGTCTAAACCCAAAAACAAACTTCAGAGAATTGTTGACACGTTTCTAGTGGACCTAATCCACTCAATTACTCGTAATTACAGTTTCTGACGTTTAACTGCACAGAGTAATGCATCTGTAGCTCAGGCCGTCCGGTGACCTCTATGACCCCGCATATTCGCACCGCGTCACATGCATCATGGTGACCAAGGGGAGTCTGTGTCTAGCAAGCCATTCGTCTTAGTTTGGGTCCTCGCCGACAGGTAGCTCTGCGGCCAATGTCCACGCACGAGTTATGACTCGACTATCGTATTTCCGTCTTGAACTGATAGGCCATTTGCGGCCTGTGGTCGCTGATGAAACGCTCTAGACGGTCACCGGTCATGCAACCAGAGGAACCGAGGCTATACACGGAACAATTTCACACATACATTAGGCTCCACTGTCAATCATCGCTCGTGGACGTTGATGGACTTTAAAAAGAAACGGCCTTTTCGTCTAGGAGCCGAGAGGCAATTTACATTGTAAAAGCACACATCCGGGTGTACCGTTATTTAGTAGTATTTTGTACCTGTTACTCGTTACTGGTTAGTATAAGTTACATCCGATGTTCTTGGAACTAAATTTTTGGCGGATTAATATGGATACTAGTGTAGTATCCATATTGATGTCCTTCTGACGAGACCACGTTGTCATGCATCTTATGTTGTCCACAATAAAAATAAAACATATATAATAATACATGTCTTGTACTTTATTGTAGAAGAAAATATAAATTTGAGTTTTGATGGATGTATACAATTATGTTTGCTGATTTTAACTTTTTAAATATCTTTGCAATTTTGCTGGTTCTTATCAGTTTGAAAGGCCTACCAAGAGCACACGGCTAGCCGTTCTCTGTTTGTGATTGATTTCCTGTAGTTTGTTTCTGACATTTATCAGAAAAACATGTGATGACATCACATAAACAAATGACGGAGGAAATTACAATTTCTTATTTAATTATAATTATTCCACGACTTAAAAAGCAACCACTCCAATAAGTAAATTATTTTTGTGAGACCTTTCGCTTTCAAGGAAAGCATCATCAAATTCACAAAACTGAACACAAATTTGTTACTGTGATAATATAAAGAAGTATGCACTTGAATAAAAAAAAACACATCCCATTCAAACATGGAAGGATGCAACATTTTAAATTATGAATGTATGCCTAATGAGTAAATGAAAAAATAAAATAAATATTTCATTATATATAAACCTTTAGTTAACATAACGGCGAATTTTGAAAGGGCTACTACGTTCATTATTTACTAATTAATTTTGGTTCTTTGTATAAATCGTTTCACAAGCATTAACGATTTTTTATATTTTGGATTTCCTTTAATAATTTTACGTGTCTAGTATAAAATGCATGTTTTGCCATAGCCGATCTTTCTTCACCAAGATTTTTAAACATTCTTGATGTTCCTTAATTGTATTGTTCAACTTTCGTTTTGTTTACGCAATATATTTTAAATAAAGTTGTCACAATCAGTTTGCAAATAGCGTCGAGTCGCGGGTACAACGGTTATCTTGCGACCAAGCAACCAAGCAACGTCGACCGTGGCTGCTTCTTGGATGGGTGACTGCTCAGCAATCTTGTCCTTCCAAGCAGCCCCAGCAGCCCATCTGTCCGGCCGTTGATGGTGGTTCTGAAGTCACCTTTAAGCCGTTGGTCCCCACATTAAGTGTTAGATAAGGCTTCTTAGACCTAACTTCGCCTGATAAAATAAGACATCTTTAATCTACCTTTTACTTTTAGTTTAATGATTCCAGATTTTCCTTTCTCATTATTTTATTCCATAGATATCCTAATGCATTAAAAAAGAGACTACAGAACAAAAATACGTTTATCATCACATAAATGTTTTGGCAATTATCTTTCGGAGTTTATACAAGATTATTAACATAGCGGGAGACGTTCAGATGGAGTACGTAGATCCTAGACCAACATCTTCTATCATGCAGCAACGTTTGAACAACGTTTGCTCCACAAACCCAATATCTCTCAGTGTGCAATCCACATTCCCCCGACAGCAGCGTCTCGCCTACTGGAACTTGACCGTTCTCTACTATTCACGACGGTACACCCAGAGAATCACCTTGAAAGACTTCCGGCTTGAGTTTGGAACTATGAAAACTATAGAAACTAAAAAAATCCATTTATTAATTGTTTTTTGAAAGAGTATATTTCGGTTTATCGATAACAAACAACTTAATTCAATAACTCTTGGAAATTGAACTGAAACCTTCAACTGTTGATTTTCAAGGAAACACTATCAGTCACACAACTGCGCATTAAATCAAACACAAGGCGAAACAGAGTGTTCTAAGCGTGGTATATTATTCACAATTATGTTTTTTTTAATTAAAGACAAATACATTTCAATAAAGATATGTGAGTCATCCTCTTATCTGGAGGAGAAGGCTGGAACAGGCAGAATCCAATGGAGGAGAAGAAACCTCGCCGGTCATACTTTAGAATGGCCGAGACAAAGAACTACCTTGCGATCAATAAGGATTGGGAATTTTTGGAATCCACAGTTCAGCATCCATACCAGTCCTAAAAGCATTTGAAATTCTCCGTAAACAATGTATTCCAACCAAGATCGTAAATAATGACAGCAACTCTGTATTCCACATTTATCGTGACCACCTGAACCATTGCATGCTCGGGAAATGGTGGATGACAGCGGACTCCACGAATTGATCCCAGAACCACTAAAGCTATCATTCCTTTGTCAAACTTTAATACAGATCGATGTTGAAGCTATGATCTTATTGTAAGGAAGAAGGTTGGTATAGAAAACAATGTTCCATGGAGGAGAAAAAACCTCACCGATTCATACTTTAGAATGGCCGAGACAAAGAACTACCTTGCGATCAATAAGGGTTGGGAATTTTCGGAATCCACAGTTCAACATCTATACCAGTCCAAAAAGCACTTGCAATTCTCCGTAAACAATAGCTGTATTCCAACCAAGATCGTAAATAATGACAGCAACTCTGTATTCCACATTTATCGTGACCACCTGAACCATCGCATGCCATGTACAATATACGCAGTGAGCCCTTAACTCGTGTACTGCAGGTAAAAGATCTTGGTATTTACATTAAGTACCTTCACTGAATCCTGAGTTGCATGTGCGAAACATTTGCAGCAGAGGAAACAAAAATGCTTGGATTTGTCTCCCCCGCTTTCTCAAAAAGGCTTAAGTGACACGGCTTTAAAAACTTTGTATTGTGCTTTGGTACGGCCAAATCCTTGAATATGGCTCTCCAGTGTGGAACCCCCACCAGAAGTTTCTCATAGATGAACTAGAGGACTATTCAAAGAAGATTTATTCGAATAGTGGGTGTCAGGAGTGGTCTTCTCTATCGTCAGGTTCCCATCGGGGAAGTGTCTCGTGATCTGGGGACTCCTGACTCTTGCGAATCGCAGATTCTCCGCTGACGTTGTACTGCTGTCAAAGTTCCTTAACCGGCAAGATCGACTGTCCCGATATGCTGAGCCAGATCCTCTTCAGGACCCCTTCAGCCACTCGCTACTCCAGAGACCTGTTCGCTAGGCAGCAACATCGCACCAATTACGCAGCAAACGATACGATGTACCGACTTCAGAGTTTTGGTAATAGCGTCGCTGACATCGTTGACTTTTTTGTGGACAGTATACCAGTGCTCAAGAGGAAGATCGCCGGTCTGCAAGAGTTATCTGCCTAGGAGTTGCACAATGAGGGAAGACACTCGTTCTTACACTTTACCTGTACGTCCCCTCTCATTGCTGTTATTTTTATATTTGTGTCTTGTTAATTCTTGTCTATTCTTTTTTTATTCTTATTGCTTCGTGCTAATTTATTGCTGTTATTGTTTTCCATAGTTCAAATCACGGTACACTAATAATTAATTACGTTATTTGTCATTCATAGTTTATATCCGTTTCGTCACTTAAATAGTTTATTAATCGTTTATTGCTCTATTTTTCACTGTGGTTGTTTTACTGTCATTGCTTAATTATTGTTTCAAAACTGTAAAAATGGAGATGTCCGTTGAAATGTAAAATAAAATAAAATGCCCGGGAAATTATGGATGACAGCGGACTCCACGAATTGATCCCAGAACCAATGAAGCTATCATTCCTTTGACCAAATTTTAATACAGATCGATGTTGAACCTATGAATCTTATTGTAAGGAAGAAGGCTGCGTATAGAAAACAATGTTCCATGGAGGAGAACAGAAAAATCACCGATTCATACTTTAGAAAGGCGGAGACAAAGAACTACCTTGCGATCAATAAGGGTTGGGAATTTTCGGAATCCACAGTTCAACATCCATACCAGTCCAAAAAGCACTTGCAATTCTCCGTAAACAATAGCTGTATTCCAACCAAGATCGTAAATAATGACAGCAACTCTGTATTCCACATTTATCGTGACCAACTGAACCATCGCTTGCCCGGGAAATGATGGATGACAGCGGACTCCACGAATTGATCCCAGAACCACTCAAGCTATCACTCCTTTGACAAATTTTAATACAGATCGATGTTGAACCTATGATCTTATTGTAAGGAAGAAGGCTGGTATAGAACACAATGTTCCATGGAGGAGAACAAACCTCACCGATTCATACTTTAGAAAGGCGGAGACAAAGAACTACCTTGCGATCAATAAGGGTTGGGAATTTTCGGAATCCACAGTTCAACATCCATACCAGTCCAAAAAGCACATGCAATTCTCCGTAAACAATAGCTGTATTCCAACCAAGATCGTAAATATTGACAGCAACTCTGTATTCCACATTTATCGTGACCACCTGAACCATCGCTTGCCCGGGAAATGATGGATGACAGCGGACTCCACGAATTGATCCCAGAACCAATCAAGCTATCACTCCGCTGACAAATCGTTCTGGGAACTATCCAATAAATGTTAAACTCGCCGCGGAAGGAGCGCCGTTTAACATTCTACACATGGAGGTAACGGTGGTTAAGTTTTTACCGGTGCAGTTTTGTCTGTGCTCGATTTATCCGGCGATATGTTTTTGTCGCGGATGCTTCCTGGACCGCTGGCGGGTGCGCTTTGACGTAGAATGCCGGCGCATTGTGAGCAGAGGCGGTGGCGTAAAAACGCGTGCGAGTGCGAGTGCTGCGACATCGCTTGCTTCCGAACCGGTTCGTTTAGCTTTAGAACTGAGAGAGAATCGTTTAAAACCTCTACTGGTGAATGACTACATGGGAAATTAGAGATCTGCTGGTAAATTCGCCCCACATACTTTGAGGATGATAAAACTGTGGCATCATATACAAAACTGGTGACAGCAGTGAATTGTGAAATTTGAATCAAAATTACAGAACCGAAGACTATCCATCAAGAGTCTCTCTGCTTGATTTAAACTTGTTACTTCAACGTCTAGTCAACGCGGTAAGGCCTTGCCTTATGTTCATACGTTTGTGTTCAATTCCTTTGAAATTCTTTATTCAGGATGGTCACTTGCGCAATTGGTCTATGCAAGGATCTCATCAAACAAAATAAGGTTTGTAGTAATTACAGAGTCCGTTGAAGGTACTGCCAAAATACCTCCTGTAACAAGCAGGTTTAACGTTGCAGTATCTCCAGCTCATACTAAAACCCAAATATTCAGCATATTCAGTTGCGCAATTGGTCTATACAAGGATCTCATCAAACACAATAAGGTTGGTAGTCCTTACAGAGTCCGTTGAAGGTACTGCCAAAATACCTCCTGTAACAAGCAGGTTTAACGTTGCAGTATCTCCAGCTCATACTAAAACCCAAATATTCAGCAAGTTCACTTGCGCAATTGGTCTATACAAGGATCTCATCAAACAAAATGAGGTTGAGAATCATTACACAGTCCGTTGATGGTACTGACAAAATTCTCAAGTTCATACCAAAACCCAAATACCATAGATCGTCCTGGTATCTCTTCCAATCCAATAAGTATGGTAACCCTACTGTTCTTTATACTCCTGAGCTTAACGATTGAAAAACATGCAGTTTAAAGTGTACTTTTCCTGTATTAAGTTGTCAATAGTCTAGATCGTACATTGACTGGCACCCTTTTGCACTACAAAATTGAAAATGATTTATTTCAATCTAAAATATCATACAATTTTTACAGTTTGAAATTATGGAAAATACTAGCATTCCTTAATCAGTTATGAAGGCTAGCAAAACAGAAGAAAAATTTAAAATTTATTTCAAACACAAAAATATCGGACTTAGGTGGTATTACTTTTTTGACATAAACATTACTAGAACATAAATTATGACTAAAGCTAAACCAACAACAATGCAAATCATCAAAAACAACAAAAATACACATATTCTACTCTAAAAATGTTTTTAAATTATTGAAAAAAATCTTGTGCAAATATAATAATAATTATAAACAAATACATAACAATTATAATAAACAAAAAAAATAACTCTTAACACAGATATTTGATAATGTCTATTAATTATGTCTTCGTGATCAAGTAACCACTTTTTTGAAACTATTTTAAATATTTGCTTTTTAAATGTGTTGTGGTAAAATAAGTTTTAAAACTTTTGGTTTTCTAACCATATTCGCCGATTTACTTGTACTATAGTTGTGACGTAATAAATCTGGATCATTGTTACCACTTCTAATGTTCAGTTATAATAATTCAGTGCGTAAATAAAATCATGCCCCAATAGGAATACCACTTAAACAAGTTAAAGGTTGGCAGGAGATTGCAAATAGTTGAGAGATATGACTTAACTATGTGGTACTAACTAATAAATGATTTGCCCCCATTTACCGTTTTACTTCATTCCGATTTCAGCTGTAGTGATCGACTCATATCAATCAGCGTTCACAAATTACAGCTCAGGGTGGAGTGAGAAAAGCACCGAGCCATGCACGAATGCGGAGCCTGTGAGAACGCCGCTGCCCCGCCTCAGCAACCGGAATGCAGGGACTCTACAGGTGTCTGGCCGGATTAATAGGGCCTGATGGGTGATAATGTAGACTGATTACAGCGGGTATTATGTTATTCTTCAAGAGCGGCCGGTATTAATCAGGCCGCAAGACAAACAGCGCGGGTGCCAAATTTGATCCAGATCTCGTCAACGGTGATTTATTCAAACAGCCGTCCGTCGGCGTGCCGTCCCGCTCGCCGTATAAACCAACAATGACGGTTACATTCTGGCCGTGTCCGCGTCCGTCACGGACTGCGCCCGCGTGTAATGCGGCCATTGTCAGTCCGTCAGTCCGTTGGCAACTTTGCTGCGGAATTGTACGATTTGCGTTCAGCGCCGATGACAAAACTATTTGAAATGATTGGGAGGATTCGCGCTGGGACCAGTGATCTTTCTTCTTTATTTTGAATGGGCTGATTACATTTTCCTCTGTAGGATCTAAATTTCTCACTCCTTGTATGTAGGTTAGTAAACAGAGGACCCTAGGATAATAAACTCCTATAAGTATATGATTTAAAAGTATATTATTTAAATTTATATATTTTACGTAAATAGTTTTTACAGAATCAAATTACATAAATAAAGTTAATACTTAAAACGTGCTGTGTTGTTTCAAATCAAATCAAATCAGATTTTTGTTGCCGGAACATTATACAACGCATGGCAAAAGTACAATTTTTACTTTTTACTTGCTAAAAGTTTTTTGAATAAAATTACTTGAATTGAATTGAAAAATGTTGTCATACACACCACAAGAAATCTCATTCGAACATACAATTTGCAAACTAACCTATATTCATTCATTCACCAATTATTCCCACTTCCGGCGACGGATTCTTTTTCAGAATCACAGATTGGGTTTTCGAAATAATTTCTACTCTTGACGATAAAAGTAATAAGATAGAGAGGGCGATCAATAAAAATACTAAAAGTATACTAGCGTCTTTACATGCATGATCGTCATGGCCAACAGGACAGATACTGGAGTCTAATAATCAGGAAGGCGACCAGATCGAGTTACCAGTGATACGATCGGTCACTCAGAACCGGAAATAGATACCAAGAAACGGCGACTCCAGTCCAGCCTCTGCTCCAGCTCCAGCTGTGCCGTACCCTTGTAGGGATGGAGCCTAATTAGCAGCCCTGAAGGTCACTGTCCTCTCCGACAGCCCTTATCCAGGAACCTGCTGGAGAATGGCTGGAATACCCAGTAGAGTTGTCATGTCAGTCAGGTTGAACGTCTCGTAGAATCCGGTGTATAGCGATCACTGAGCTTTACAACTGTTTTCCAGGAAGTAAATCAAAATCATATGTTTCATTATCACGTGGTTGGCATCACTGTATTTCTTGTTGCCTAGTCAAATTGATCATCAGCCTGCCACTATTACGCCTCAAACATTGACCTATCTAATCGCAGATCACGAGATAGCCGTGATTTATCTGTTACCGATACGTGGGTGTTATTTAGTCACCGTATCTGATCGCGTGTATCTGATAAGCGTACACTACAGATTAATCTGGCGTTACTCACAAACAGGCTGCAGCCTATCTCACTTTACCACCCACTTGAATAGCCGGAATAATCTCGTATTTTGCATCCCTACCAATCTACTGCACCACTACAAATTAGCATGTCCAAGACCAAACATGTGTTATGAATATTAGAAGGTCACTGTGCGGAAAGTATGTAAAAGTACATATGTAGTTTTCGCTATGTACTATAGGCCTAGTTAAGTAAAACCAACACTTTTATAAATTATCTTTATTGACACCAACTTGTTAATTGGTGATTGAAACGTGATTGATTCGCTTTTCTTAAGATTAAATCGGCAATTCGTACGAAAACAGCCTATAAATGCAATATGGAAATGGATACCCTCAATTAGTAATAAATAAGTGCAAACGAACCAGAAGAATCATTCCTGAGTCAGAAAAGCAGAATGAATTGTGATAAATTTGCGTTTATGCCAATCCCTTATGTGCCGGGATTATCGGAGAAAATTAGAAGAGTAGGTAGAAAGTACAATATTAGAACCGTGTTTAAAACACACAATACTCTTAGACAAAGTTTTGTAAAAACAAAACCAAAAAATGGTACACAGGATTCCAAAAACTGTGTTTACAGTATAAAATGTAGTTGCAATAGGGAATACATAGGCGAGATAAAAAGACCACTAAACGTAAGGATACAAGAGCATAAAGAAAACACAAGAAAGGGTCTCACAGAAAAGTCAAAAATTGCACACCATTGTTGGTCCGAAGACCATCATATGAATTGGGATGAAGCCAACATAATAAATCGGTAACCACATTTGTTCAAAAGGAAATTAAGTGGGGCAACATACATTAAATTGGCAGACCAACCAATCAGTCAACCATCAGTCGAAATTAGGCCGCTTTGGTTGCCAATTCTAAAAAATGAACGATGGCAAATGTCCGGAATATTCCTGTTTCCTTCACAATCCTTCCATCGTCAAAATAACCTTCAAACAAAGGGTATTTTTTTGTTAATATGGCTGGATCCAAGTACGATTACTGTGTCGACACACTAGATATAGCGCACTACGTACAGGACAAAGAAAATAGCACAACGGTGCTATTTCCTCATTTTAAATGTACCGTTGCAAAAGAAAAGATCTTTAAACTTATTATATTTTTAAATACTTGTTTTTGGTTTCACGTAAACTGAATTATGAATGTTTTCAGGACAGGTAATATGCGTTATTTAGTAAAGTTAAGGTATGAAAAGTGACTTTAATATTGATTTTATACTGTGGCAACTCCGTATTTCTCCGAACCCTTTTAAACCCTCAGTAGATATATTTAGTTTTAATGCCTACTAATTGTACTACCCTAACTATTAATTTGATCCTTATTTTCAACAACTATAACTAATCACACACACCAGTCTCTTGACGAATGAAATCCACTAAAGAAACGTTCGAAAGAGTGGTCGCGTCGTTTGTTATTGTTAATGTCAAGCTTACCCATTTGTCCGCGAGAGTTCAGCACTGCAACTGTGAGGGCCAGCCATATCTGCATCATTTATTACCGGAGAACAAATAGTATTATCTACACATGCTGGGAGGCGGACTAATAGTAGGCCCTGCTTGCAACATACGTTAATGTTATGTCAGGTGTCTCCATATCAGATCGGTGTCAGATGTATCCGGCCCACAGCCCCCTCGAGCCACCGACAGCCGCCATTAATATTTCTAGGTTATGTTTGCTCTGCGTCATGGCGTTACCTATTCAGGAATCAAGTTTGAAGCGTCAATTTGAATAATTATTGTAGTTACCACCAATAGGTCAAACGAGACATTATGCTCTTCTAAAACCAACAGGCCAAGTATTAATTAAACAAAACATATTTCTTATTTTCCTCAGACGTTCTATACAATATACACTGTGACCGTTTCATTTACAACGTAGGCTATGTCTAAGATGGGTTATGTTAGGTTAGGTTAGATTAGTTTAGTTATGTTAGCTTGATTAGGATACGTTATTTTCTTATTACGTTGGACTGTTTTAAACCAGGATATGTTACTTGTGCCTTTAAATATTTAATTTTCTGGTTACAAAATATTTGATTATGTTAGGTTAGTTTTTATTTTATTACTATTAGGCTAGAGCGTAGGCTACGATTATAAAAATTGAATACCATACATATGTTAAAATAATAAATTTTTAAAATTTGAATATTAAAATACTACATTTTACTTGAGAAGTATTGTAATACTTTTAATCCCGAGCAAGGATTGATACAAATATTTTCACAAAGTATGTAAACTTGTAAGAAGATTACTTTATGTTATCTCTGCCAAAAACAATGTATTGAATCAAATCAAATCAAATCAAAATCATTTATTTCTCATTGACATTAACATGTATCGAGAATTGTCAATATGTATAAAATAACTAAATACTAAAAATATTCTTATTAAAGTTTTGAATGTCTAGGTATTGTATAATTTATATAGTAATGACGGAATTTCACAGATTGCCGGTAACATACTATATGCCGATAAAAGTTGTTTTTTTATTATTCTCTCGGCGATTTTAGACTTCAAAGAATGTAAAATGTGAAATTTAAAATGCAAAATTATCTTTTAAAATTGTCATTTCCGTTGACACAACGCACCAGTTCATTTCCGTTGACACAACGCACCAGTTTATTTCCGTTGACACAACGCACCAGTTAATTTCCGTTGACACAACGCACCAGTTCATCTCCATCGACACAACGCACCAGTTCATTTCCGTTGACACAACGCACCAGTTTATTTCCGTTGACACAACGCACCAGTTAATTTCCGTTGACACAACGCACCAGTTCATCTCCATCGACACAACGCACCAGTTTATTTCCGTTGACACAACGCACCAGTTTATTTCCGTTGACACAACGCACCAGTTTATTTCCGTTGACACAACGCACCAGTTCATCTCCATCGACACAACGCACCAGTTCATTTCCGTTGACACAACGCACCAGTTTATTTCCGTTGACACAACGCACCAGTTTATTTCCGTTGACACAACGCACCAGTTCATTTCCGTTGACACAGCGCACCAGTTTATTTCCGTTGACACAACGCACCAGTTCATTTCCGTTGACACAACGCACCAGTTTATTTCCGTTGACACAACGCACCAGTTCATTTCCGTTGACATAACGCACCAGTTTATTTCCGTTGACACAACGCACCAGTTCATTTCCGTTGACACAGCGCACCAGTTTATTTCCGTTGACACAACGCACCAGTTCATTTCCGTTGACACAACGCACCAGTTTATTTCCGTTGACACAACGCACCAGTTCATTTCCGTTGACACAACGCACCAGTTCATTTCCGTTGACACAACGCACCGATTGAGAATTATCGATAGCGAATTCACCACCAACTTGTCCTGGAGCAGTAGAAATGAAGACAGTGACGGTGTTATAGGGTTTAAAGTGGAACACAAATTTCTTGTAACATTGTCTCCGTGTTTCTCATGTTAGAATTAAACGGCCGACGTTTTTTCCATAGCCTTTCTGGTGGGTGGGGAGTGGAGGGGAGTTGTCCACTGTGGCAACCTAACGCGGCATTGTGTGCAAAGAGATCAGAGCCGCATCCTTCCCTAGGCATTACATTGTTTATCGCACATTTTCACATAATGCCGCACTGTTCGTGGTTCACAGGCCACACATTTGCCTACAGAACCGCGTGCGTGTAAGAGACAGAGCATCTGTCCTGTAGGAGATACTCGGGAAGAAAATGCATTTGTTGGTTACAGAATAAACGGTCAGTCCTTTCAGTGTGTGTGATAAGTTCAATAGGAACACCGAATTTAAGTTTTAGTCCAATAAATCATTCGGTTGTACTTCAGGTAACTTATGACTAGTAAAAGTCACTTATGTGACGTATGGTTTACAATAGAAGAAACCATATAAAGGAAGGAAGTATTAAAAACGTAGAGTTGGCGTGGTTTGTTTTTTTTATAAGTAAAGTAAAGTAAAGATGTCTTATTTTACCAGGCAAAGTTAGGGCTAAGAAGCCCCCTTTAACATTCACTAACTCTAAGTGCATGTTTTAGAGTTAGTGAAGTTGACACACAACATGGTGGTTGTGATTTCTGACATAGGCGTGTCACAACGCTCTGGTACGATTTGTTTATTTTACCCTAGTTTGTAATTATGTGTTAGGTTAGTTATTTACCTAAAGAAGAGATCAGATTGCAGTGTTACTGATTTTTTTTGTTGCACTTAACGATGGCAAATCTCCGGAAAAATCCTGATTCCTTCACACCGTATTCGGTTCTTTTTTTATTCTGCCATACTAGGCCAGAGTCTTGATGTGATCTCTCATGAAGATCCGGAAACATCAATAATTAGCAATTAATTCATACTAGCAATTAATTAAGCAGGCACGGAGTCCATATTGACAAAGGTACGCAACTATCTTGTCCTGTCCAGCGATTATGGGTTTTCTTCCAGTATCTCCGAAGGATCTCCAACAAGCCGGCGCATGCGCACTACTCTTGTTGGCTAGTTCTATTGCAATAATTACTATATAGAGTACCTCCGACTTAGGGCCGCCGGCAAGGAACGGTTCGCAAGCAGCAATAAATCACACCTCGTCTGTAGTGCCCTGGGCGCATTGTGCGCAGTCTGGACTGCGCATGGGACTGCCTGCTCTTATTCTAATGCCTACTGTAATTTACGCCGCAGCTCACGAGGGGGAACAGTGTGGCGTACCCCAGGGCTCCGTACTCGCGCCGCTTCTGTTCCTCCGCTCTTGTTTCACTTTATCACGGCCGTGTTGCCATTAGGTAAACGAGGTCGTATAATTTCACTCGCCAGTGTCCATTACTTTCCATAACACAACTATTAGTTTGCTCCTGGTAACGATGACGCGTTCCAGTCCGTTTATGTCGCGTCGGGAATATTTATCGGGGCGGGTGATTACCGTGACGTGTCATTCGAGGTTGTAATGGAACTTGACACGTTTTTCTCCGTATCCACTTACAGGTATATCAGCACCTGCAAGTTTTATAAATACATTATCAAAAACTGATATTGAGCCCATTTGAGGAATTTACCGACCTACAACTCAAACATTCATGGTATCCTAAATCAATTACAGTATTCTTTAATATGTATTTTATAATTAAGATGTTTGTAAGACTATTACTCAAATTAAAATACAATAAAAAGTCTACTATTGAATACACTGACACTAGTTATGAATTACTGTATTTCATATTGTACAAAATGTATCTAGCTTTAATTTGATTGGATTCATCTCTTTTATTGTAAGCCCCAGTCTATGTGAATTCCGATTTGAACATTGTATGCAATGGTTGTATTGACATTCAGTCAATATTCGTAGTGGTTAGTCCTAAATTTCCAACTATACATTTATATAGTTTTAAAAACATTTCTCAACTAAAGAAATCTGCTTAAATTACACTCCAGATCTTTTGAAACTGCTTTGCTAAAACATTTCCTACTTGGAAATGTTAAACTCGGAGCATTCACAGCACGTTTCTATTGTTAACTTTGTTAACAACATAATATTTGCAGGATGCAGGAAAATTACATGCGCCGAATGGCATTAATTTCTCTGTTTTGTCTATTTACGTGGTACGTACATTATTCCAAAGACTATCCAGACTATATCAGCTATGAAGAAAATCCGTTGTTGAGAAAACTCTGATGAAGTATTTTATGGTTAAAATGTAACATTTGCAATGAGCTGGATTTTATTTGCAGAAACTAGTGCATTAAAATGAAAAACTAAAACTGATACATTATATTTAGCAATATCAACAGCAGACCATTATCCAAGTGGAACAATCCACAAAGCATTCAACGCTGATGCCAAGCACTATGAATTATGCGCAATGCCTTTGTTGCTCCGAAGGTAGACAACTGTCCAGAAAAAGTGACAAAACTTTGCTCTTCCTTAACAGTACAATCACAAGTAAGACAAGTAGCCTAACCTTCGCCTTCCCCTCATGGGAGATTGGTGTGGATCTGGTTACCTCACAGCGAGTTCAGGGTGAGTTAGAGAATCAGCTGACTTGTTGAATACCGACTAGGATCCTCCCAAAAAGCAAAATTAGTCCAACAAACGGGATAAAATATCCATCAGAGCTACAGAGGCTGCATGGAATCTGATAAACCGTTCAACTCCTCAACTTGATTACTGGAGTTATTATCCCGGTTTTTTTAAAAGGGTCAAGTAACGTCAAATTTGTGCAGAGTTGGAGTCCACCAGGACACATCTTTCTTTGGGTCCGATTTTACAAACTGAACAGGATTGTGAATTTCATCGTGAATTTAATTATAAGAATATAGTAAAGGTTCAGAAATACGTAAAAACAATATGTACTTTATTTGAACTTCTAATACAAACTCTGGGGGTTAAATTGATTCGTTTCTTTGTTTAAAGTTAGCTTTTTTGCAATGGAGCGATTACTAAGGTGCTAGGATTACCTGGAAGAAAGTGTTAATGGTAAAGTATCAAATTTGTACGGGGGAACATTTAAGGTTTTTAAGGGATTTATATAACTCATATCTAACAAACCCTGTTCAAATTTAGTTAACATTTCAAAACATCAAAAATAGGATACAAGATTTCGGACATTTGCCCTCGTTATGGTTACAAAAGGTATAGCCAACGTTTCGAGGATTGGATCTATCCTCATCGTCAGGTGGGGGAGGTATTAGTACATACAAAAATAAAGAACATAAAGAAGAAAAGAAGGGAAGATAAGGGTTCCCTGCTGGGAGTCTAGTCCAGGCGTTGTCACTGCAGAGAATGCAAGTCCCGAGCACAAGTCACGAGTACGAGAAACACAATCACACATCATAACGATGGCAAATCTCCGATATCCTGTTATCCTGTCAAACCTTCCATCGTCAACAACAAACTTCACACAAAGAATCAAAAATATGCTTCCTTTTTAATGTTTAAATGATGGATGACATGACTTTTTAATTTTGTGAGATTAAAATGTATTATTAAATAGTATCGCTGTAATGCAGCATGATGATGCTCATAAAAATCCCGTAACTAACTAGAAAAAAATCACAATTAATGAGTTTTTTATAGGAACCTAGAGATGAACATTTTAAAATGTTTCTGTAATTTTAATATCTGGTGTGGACATTTAGCTAGCGAACAGAAGGGCAGTGACCTCATTTCTCCAAAGTAATGAGTGAGGTCATGGTATTTGGACGATCTCATTACTGCCTAAGTGCGAACTCATAATGGGATCGTAAACTCATGAACGTGTAATTGCTGTCAAGGGTGCATTGATATCAGACCCCCGCTGTGCAGCTCCGCACCCTGCTGCTATGTCCTCCATTAATCACTCGCTTTACTACCGATACCGATTTCACAGATCGACTATTAAACCGATTACTGCATGTCGATTGGTGGTTCCCGGCCTAGTACCTCCACAGCCACCGCCGCGTCCGTCGGCTCCAAGTCACTCATCCTGCCGTGTTTATGCAAATGAGGTCTATATTCTTTTAGATATCTGTGTAGTCGTAAAATTGATTTGTTATTACAGGTTCTTAAATGTTCGCATGGCTAATAATGACATACTACTGTAGTTAACAATTACTTAACAAGCTTGGTACGTATTAGCCTAATGCTATTTAAATATCTATGAATAATATTAGTACCAATCATTTCATGTTGTACAATCGGTTTCCGTTTGGAATAACCCTTACAAACTTTGGTCATATCCTAAGGTATCTTTTCTGAGTACAAGAAAAATTAAAAAGGTTTTGATTATTCCGTGGGAAATGGTAGGCATTTGAAACAGAATTTAGGAGCTTCTTATAATCAGGCTCAAAGAAAAACAAGGATATACATTTATAATCTTTAAAAATCATCCATCTTCACTAGTCGCATATTAAATCCTCGTCCAATTATTTAGCCGTATTTTCCTGTAACATTAGTATAATCAGCATGTTTATAAATTTAAAATAAAAATGGAACAAGTAGGTAGCCTTGAGGAACTCCACATTCATCAAGTTGCCAAGATTTAATGAAAAGGCTTAATTATAACCAACTAAAATAAAAATAGGGGTATATGTGCAGGACTAATTTATGCTACTTGCATTAAAGCTATGAACCATTTGCATTTATAAAGACTTGTAAAAGCGTCGAACCGACTATAAAGAGCAGTTTTTGTATTAATAGACTACATTTCACAGAAATACTAACTGGTAATATAATACTTATAATTCAGTCACGAAACTAATTTGTAATAAAGATAGGTAAGCTTTTACAACAGTGGAACAAAACTTTCTAAAGCACAAGCTGAATTCAATGTGTACGAGACATGTTTTACTTATTCTGTATAACTATTATAGGTTGGTTATATTTTCAACCCAAATAAACTGTTATTACTTATCTACTTCTAACCAGGTGTACCGTTACTGCAAACGTCATTATTAATATATATTTTGTAATAATAGATATTGTAATTTTATTAATGATACATTGTCGTTTGGAAAAACAATGCTTAAGATATTAAAAATGCCTTAGGCTTGTATTTCTTTAAAACAAATAAAGTTTAAAGATAGAGCCAGAGTAAGAGAATTACGAGCATAGTAAGTTATGCAACAAGTACGATCCTAAAAATCTCAAACAATATTAATATGGGGTTTATAAATTAACACCTGAAAACGAGAGTAGTTACCAACTTTCGAAACGTTGTGTATGTAATTTGAAACACGTGAATCATGTTATTCGTCGTCAATAACATACATCAAACCATATTATGTTAATAGAGACACTGCAGATAAAAATTATACGCCCATAAAAATTATCTAAAGTCATATCGCAATATGAATACGAAATTGTTGGATTTTATCTAAAAATGAAGACATTTCTATTCAATCTCACATCTAGAGTCTACTGGCGCACCATCTAGCGGACGGAGTAAGCGATCAACCAAGCATTATCTATGCGGCAACCTTTGCACTTTTTGTCCTGCGTCCATAACCTACCCGTATAGAGCGCTGGTATTTGCATAGCTCGGGGCTGCGCGTACACTGCGCCTGCGCACACGCTCTACTCACACACTAGGCATGCGCATAAACACCCCACTCTATAAACATGTCCGGTCATCAATGCCGGTTTGTTTACGCTGCAGCTGTTTTGTATTGGGCTGTTTCCAGGTGGATGGGCACTAACTCGCGGTCTAACAGCTAAGTGTTTACTTGTTTTATGGCAATCGATATATTGCACGAGAAGAACGCAATGTTACGATTCCAGAGGCAGTCATTTCACCCTCTTAACCGTGTTCTATTAAAGCAACATTGGCCGATCTAGAGGAACACTAAGGCTTAGTATGTTCTGCTTGATGGAAGTCACCAGGTTTTAGTATAAAAGACGTTTTTCATTCTTCCGCAGTTTTAATTTATTTTAAAGGCGATATCGTCAGTTATTGTTTACAGAAAAACATATGTATAAAATAGAAACAAAACATACGATAGAATATGTTTTGTACATATGTGCACTAGATTGTAAATAATAATTTGATATTGTTTATTTACATTATTCATGAAATCACACGCTCTTTTAGAATCACTATCGCAAAACAAAGTATGGTATGGATGGTTCTTGTTTAACAGAACTCGTGCAGCCTTGAAATTAAAACTCTGTCACAAAAGCATGGCAATGAATCTGAAGTAATCCAACAACTTGGAAGTTGAATTTTCTAGAATGGTTTGAGAATATGCTGTATTGGAATTGACACATTTCTGTTTCGCGTAACATTCGTTCGAGCCCTTCGGAGTGTTATTTTGATGAAGGGGTCAAATTTGGCATTAAATTTAGATCAGACCCTCATAGTCAGAACCTCTCAAATAATCGAACTTTCGATTTAAACGTGCACTCTGCCACTTAACCTCTAATGACTTCGTAGAATTAAAAGTCCTTCATTTTTCATCAGCCTTGTGAACTCTATGATTTTCCACTTGCAACTAAATTTACTTCAACTATTGCAATGATCCACTCAAAGCCTGCAACTCTCAAGTCGGTGGTAACTGGTAATGCCATCGTGGAACGATGTAGCACAAGAGTTATGTGTAGTAAAAGTGCATGCTTACCTAAAATGGTAGCTCATATAGTGAGTGAGAGGACGTACCTTAGAGATGGAGGCGCCCAGGCCAGCCTGGCAGGAGCCTTGGCGGTGATATCCCCAGTTACCTGCAGACAAAAAACCTTAACTGTTATAGCAATCCTTTCTAGTCAGCATAGCACAATAATATCGATTATATGAAGCAAGCCTTCGCCCGCATATTAACCGCGAAATTCGATTCTTGTCTGCCCTCGCTGTTACATGATAGCGGCTTTGAGCTTGAACACGCAAGAAATTTTGTAAGGGATGTGCAGTAATCTATTCATGCAAGAAGGCATAATCGATTTTGGCCATTGTACCTGCTAGGGAATTATGCAAATCTATTCACTCGTGGAAGGCATACTTGATTTTGGTCATTTTATCTTCAGTGAAATTACGCAATCTATTTACGCAAGAGAAAAATCATTGATTTTGGTCATTGTACTTTCAAGGGAATTACGCAATCTATCCAGGCGAGAAAGAAAATTGATTTTTGTCATTGCACCTTCAAGGGAATTGCGCATTCTATTCACGCGAAGAAAGTATAATTGCATGTGGGTCATTCTAACTCCAAATAAATTACACAATCTACACAGGCAAGGAAAAAATTTATTTTGGTCATTGTACCTTCAAGAGAATTATGCAATCTATTCACTTTTGGAAGGCATACTTGATTTTGGTCATTTTACCTTCAGTAGAATTACGCAATCTGTTTTAAAAAAGAAGACATCATTCTTTTTGTCATTGTGTCTTCAGGGGAATTACGCATTACATTCACGCAAGGAAAGCTGGAATAATTTGTTCTGTCAGTCCACAAAACCCCCGATAACAGACTGACCTACAGAAATGAAATTGTGCATGGCCCTTCAATTCTACAAAAAAAAAGATCGAGTTCAATGACGATGGATGTCTCTTCAGAATGACCATCATTCGATCCATAGTGAAACCTATTACGCGACACGTGGACTGACCTACTATACAGGGTGAATATAAAGTCAGGACTTTATATTCACCCCCCCCTCTACTTTTTTCCATAGGTAATATAAGGAGATATCCTTTGGGTAGTGGTGCAATATGGAAATGAAGTTTCATTTTATGATTTTGAAAATTTTTTTGTCCCCCAAAAATACGAAATTTTGGGGGCAACCCAAAAATTTCAAATGTAAACCCCTATCAAGTGACCCCTCATTTTAAAGAGCATGAAAATACTGAATTAGTGGTGAAAACCAGAGATTGCTATCTCTTTCCTAATCCGAAATAATAGCCATTATTACCAGAACAATTTTAATAACTCACCACGTCACGAAGTCAAATCAAATGTTCAAACTGAAGGCCTCATACTATTTGGCAGTGAGACAAGCGTAGAGTGAACGCCTCTCTGACGTTTTGGAAAGTCTGAGGTGGTATTTGGTTGCAAGAATCAATAATCCTGTTTCCTAAATCTTCGAGGTTTGCTACTGGTGTTTTGTAAATTATGGATTTTATGTGACCCCATAGAAAAAAGTCCATGGGTGTAAGGTCCGGAGACCGTGCAAGCCATTCTATTACACCACGCCTACCACTGACCACGTAGCTGAGTTCCCAGGAAATGTCGTACAGCACGATGATAATGTGGTGGGGCACCATCTTGCTGGAAATGAACGATTTCTTCTTCAAATTCATGTTGATTCTCCTTAATAACAGTATTTATTGCAGGAAAAATTTATTCTTTTAACATTTCCAAATACAGTTGACCATTGAGATTCCTATTAATAAAAAATGGTCCTATAATGTGATTCCCAAAAATCCCGGCCCAAACATCAACTTTTTCTGGGTACTGGGTGCGAGATTCACGGAAAACATGGGGATTTTCTGTGTCCCAGTACCTGCAGTTGTGTTTGTTCACATCTCCATTGACGAAAAAACTGCATTCATCACTAAACACAGCGTTTCGAACAAACAATGGATGAGCAGAAATTAGTGCTTCCATTTCTTCACAAAATTGTTGACGACGGTCTGGATCGTCTTCGTTTCACTCATGGATAAGCTTAATTTTATAAGCGTGATATTTTTTTTTTTCAGTAACTTTACTACAGACATTTGGGAAACATCACAAAGATTTGCTACTAATCTGGTGGACTGCTGCGGATCTTCAACAAATTGTGCAACAATTTCAAACTGTTTGTCACCGCCTAAAGGAGGCCGACCTGAGCGTGGGGCATCTTTAATGGAACCAAATTCTCAGAACTTATTTATCAAAGTTCTTAAGTATTTCCTTGTCACAGGTCTATCAGGATGTGCCAAATTAAAAACCACCTTTCTGCCTCATGATAAGTTTCATTCGAAGCCCCGAAAGTAAATATCATTTCTACTTTATCTTCGTGACTACGTGCCATGTTTACTCGTAATCAGTATTAATTAGATAATATTATTTAAAACTTACAATGCGAAAGTGCATATAAATAAATTATTGTAATAACACTAAAACACATAAAAACTTCTCAAAATACTTCACGGAACAGTAGCCACACAATACCACTGGATAATAATGATCTACTAAGATAATAACTACTGTCAAAGTATGACCTGTTCTCACAAAATTGAAACAAGGAATGGACTAGTTTGTACTAACTGTACTTCGAACCGGGAAAGCCCAGTCACTCATTGACAATAAACTTCTTATCAGGTTACTTTCTAATATTGGATTCTTCGTCCATTCCATGCCTCACTCATTGAGAACACAAACAACCAATAAACCTGTTTCCATGCAGACGGAAACTGTACCCAAACAAAATAAATTTAGGTGTAAATATTTAATTACAATTTTTATTGGCTATGTTGTTGGAAAAGAGATAGCGATCTCTGGTTTTCACCACTATTTAAGTTTTTTCATGCTCTTTAAAATGAGGGGTCACTTGATGGGGTATTACATTTGAAATTTTTGGGTTGCCCCCAAAATTTCGCATTTTTGGGGGACAAAAAAATTTCAAAATCATAAAATGAAACTTCCTTTCCATATTGCACCACTACCCAAAGGATATCTCCTTATATTACCTATAGAAAAAAGTAGAGGGGGGGGTCCTGACTTTATATTCACGCTGTATAATACAGCTATAAAGTGAAATATAGTTCTGGGTACCCACTTCGGAAACAAAGGTAACATAATGTAACCATATTGTTGAAACCATAATCAATCTAGTCTTAAGTCAAATACCTGCCTTCACGATACTGTAATTTAGATGTACCTTGTTCACATATTTATACGTTACAGTCCACTGCAAAAAATCGTTAGAATGTTGAGTATTTTAATTAGTTGTACCTAAAGAAATAACAACAGTACAGACAATTATTTGCCATCGATCTTTGTTACTAACAAAAACCTGTGTTACAAGGATCTAAATACGAAAACAGTATTATAGATGGCAATTAAACCGGCTATCATTTCAAACCATTAACGTAACACCAACAATAACTGTTACACAGAGTGTTATATATTTACTGTATCTAATCGAGGTGAATCGTTCAAGGTATTTCACGCCTCTCATTCCAGAAGACGTTTAACTACAATATTTTTTTACATACTGTAAACTCTATTTCATGAAGGAAACAGGATCGTTCCGGACATTTGCCATCGTTCAGTGAAACAAGAAATCACTGAACGATGGCAAATGTCCGGAAAGATCCTGTTTCCTTCACAATCCTTCCATCGTCAAAAATAACCTCCAAACAAAGACTCTATTTCATGGTTAAATAACGAAAGATATAAATGGTATGTGGCAGGAGATTTTCAAAATTTAAACTACGCACAAATTCCAACGACTTCAATTATGTCTTGAGAACTGTTTTTACTCAAAATAATCCTCAGTATTTTAAGAATGTAACAACAGTAATCTTTTTCAAGGTTTCTCTAATTTTTGTCCTAAACCAATTCAATAGGTCTTTTCGGGATGTTCCCGAAATTACGAAAAATATTCTATAAAATCTAAACTGCGATAAAGGTTTTTAGCTATGGGTTATAAATAAGTTTGTTTGTTATGACTTGAGCGCGGTGATGTTTGCTTTGGCCAACCGCAAATGATAAGCGTTATCGCTTTTATTATCTATCTGATACACTTAATCAGTAGAACTAAACACAATGCAGCCGTCTTCTATCCGGTTACTTGTAGATAAACAAGCAGTCTTTCTTTAAATGTTGTTTTCTCGCAGTTATGCAGTCTTTCTTTTCGTAACGATCACGTGTTTATTTTAGCCTTAGATAAACTTAATAATAATAATAAATACAATAAATAATATTGTTGTAAACAATTACAAAACTGTATTGCAAACGTAATTTCATAATAATGAGTAAAAATAGATAAACTAATTCTATCATAATTTATAGTAGGTAACTGCAGGTGGTTGGTCGACGAATGCAGACCTATTGTGACTTGTATTGTATAGTTCAGTTTTAGTAATTAGTGTTGTGTTTTGTTCTTATTAAAGTGCACGTTTTAGAGTGAAGTTGACAAATAACACGGTGGTTGTGATTCCTGACTTATGCGTGTCACAACGCTCTGGTATAATTTGTTTATTTTAATCTAGATTGTAATTATGTATTAGATTAGTTACCTACATGAAAAAGAGATCAGGTTTCAGATCTCGAACGTAGTGTTGCTGATTTTCTTTTGCTTCACTGAACAATGGCAAATGTTCCAGAAAATCCGGTTTCTTTTGTGTTTCAAGTAGAAGGAGAAATAAAATAATTATAGAATACATATTTTCATCCACGAGAGATTATTACTCTTGGGCTGTAGTTAGAAAGGCCCAAGCTACACGTTATTACATAGATGACTGTTTATATGGACGATCTATTAACTAAAGGTATGCACACATTACATAATATGATCCTAGTTACATCTTACAATCAAGATTGCATAAACAATACTTCGTGAATTCGGAGACATTCCGGAAAGAGATCCGATTCATTTTTTACTAAAAATATGAGTTTCTCGAGACCAATTAGTTTTTATTACTGAAGAAATTTATTTCACCGATTTCACAATCTAGATTGTACGGAACATTTTTAATAAATGCGGGGACATCATGGAAAGAGATCCAGTTCATTTTTTACTTATAAAATGAGTTTCTGGAGACCAATTAGTTTTCATTACTTAAGAAATTTCATTCACCGACTTCACAATATAGATTGTACAGAACATTATTAGTTAATGAGGAGAGACATTCCGGGAAATACCCAATTAATTTTTTACTTATCAAATGAGTTTCTCGAGACCAATTAGTTTTTATTACTGGAGCAATTTCTTTCACCAACATCACAATCTAGATTGAAAACAAAATTAACAATTTTAGTGATAATATTTCATTTCTCGTTAATATGGGGATATTTCGGAAAGAGTGATTAATTGTTTTTACTAATAAATCGATTCTCTAAAAATTGATTAGTTTTCAATATTGGAGGTCAAATTGAACTTTTTGGGAGTGCAAACATTTTAGGTTCACCGTCCGTGGCCCGTGACAATCTTTGATGTTCACATCCAGAAGGCCGAGTATTTCCTCACCACGAGCATGTTCTCCAGTTTCCAGGCCCAACAGCCAGCCACGGGGGCTGACGAGTTTATGAGCCTCAGCTGGAGTTCTTCGCCAAATGTCTTCACGACCTCTGTCCCCTTACATGCCGCCGGTTCCTGGTTGTTTCGGCGAAGATATTTATAAGGCACTCTAAAACCGCTGCCTGCCCGTGTCATTCGCCTTTCTCCCCAAAAGAAGTGAAATCACCGCCATATGCCTGCTTGGCATGGAAGGACAATGACCTCTAAACAATAATAATACGTTGATATTTTGAAGATGGAGCTTGTATTAGCTACTTAACTTAATTACGCCTCAACACATAAACCAATATTTAAAACTTGTATTTTTGTGAGGCCTTTCGATAGCAAGGCTATCTTCGTCAGACACATCACAAAAGTAAATACAAAAATTAAATTTGATTTTTAATATCAGTTAGAAACATATCCGATTTTAATATTTGTCATGTGTGGCGTTGTGTGTAAATAAAATTAAATCATTACTTAAATTATACTATATACATTATACATTTTTTTGTACCTTCGTGAAAGTAATATTGAATTTTGTATTGGTCCATCTTCTTGCTTAATTAAATCTTCTGTGTTAGTTTGATTTATGTAATATGACTCTCATGCATTTAAATATCTAGGTGTGTTAACGTGTTTTAATAGTTTTAGGTTTGCCTTTGATATAGTGAGTCCAGTATTTATACAATGGTTTGCGACAGCCGATTTTTCTTTTCTGTTAAATTTAATGTGGGAGCGATGTTCTTTATATCTTGTATGAAGTTTTCTTCTTGTCTGGCTAAGGTATTGTTTGTTGCACTCATCACATTTTATTTGGTATATGCCTGATTGATAGTTTCTTCATCATCTTTTGGATTTTTCAATTTATTCTTCAAGTTACTTGTTGTTTTATAAGTGACATTTTTGTTTGTATGTTTTTTAAGCGTTTATGTACATCTTTTGGTAGATTTGTCCATTTAGTGCTAATCCAATTTGTGTTTGTGTTTTTAACACATAAAAGTGTTGCCTTTGTCTTTTTGTCATGTTTCTTTTTAGCTTTTTAAACATATATTCGACTAAATCGGTTTTATATCCATAAAAAAAAAAAAAAAAACAATAATGAGTCATCACCAATTTTAAGATTTGCAACAAAAATCAATTATAATCACATTCAATAATACGTCAAACCTCAACTATTTGACACTTATAACGTTTTTTATTGATACGAAATAACCGGATTCAGCGGATTATCCGAAAACCAGACAGGACGTAGCGAACGAGTTATCGCTCTGATAAGCGGATTGTCATATTACCTTTTGACCCTATTATAAATAGAGTTCTACCTCGGGTCAAGAGTGACGTATTCACCAATTTTTAAATCTCTAGAAAGTTTCTACCAAGAGTTTACGTCATGACACGATTTTAAAAAGCGTAATAAACACAGTGTGTCACACTTTTAATTGCTTGTAACTACTTTATTATTAATTACAGGTCTTTGAAATAGGGGTTACTAGTTTCCTCTCCATTAGTTGAGTTACTTATTGCTGTCATCTAGTAACGTTTGGCTAACGTTTTTACGAAATAGCCACCATGCAAATTAAAGCTCAGTGTATTTTGTGGATAAGAAAGTTGAAATCTGTGATTTCAGTTTTTCAAAATAAACTGTTTTAGAATAAGGTCATTGAGATTCCGTTATGCCGCTACAAATTGTATTCCAACTGGACAAGTATGTTTCATTATTTCTAATGAATGCAAGGCCATTAAAAACATTTTAGTGCACAAAACCATTTTGGTTCCTAAATTAGTTTGTTATATAATTTGTAACGAGGGGTTCTGGCTAATAGATCTTACAGTTTTTTGTATCAATATGATTTATCTTCATTAGTTTACCCAATTCTAAAATCTGTCTGTACAGATTAAATAAATTCTTTTTAGTCTTCTTACGATATGATCTTAATTCAAGGTATCGTCATAAACAAATTACTCTTAAATATACTGACTATTTTACGTGATTTACAAAAAGTAAACAGTATCAAACAATCTTTATCAATATTTGCAATCCCTATTAAAATACATAAAACATTACTTTATACTCATATAACCTTTAAAGGGACAGATTTAATGACCTTCGAGTGATGTACAGGCAATGCACTAAATTTCTTTTTCGAGCTTGATTATTTAAGTCTTTGTTCCGAATTTTGAGACGTTCACGTGATTCGAGTTTCAGTAAGTTCAACAATTACTTGGATAAGTAGCGCATCATTATGAAATTTAATTTAGTTCCTGTAAAAACACTAAAAATACGGTGGCACAACGGAACCTCATAAGATAGTGGACCTTGTTCACGTCGTGTAAACATTTGTAAATAAACTTGGTCCCAGCACTGAGCCTTGTGGTACTCCTCGCAACACATGTCTCTCCTCACGTCAATTTGTTGAGCACAACGACAACTTGACGACCGGGTATGAGGGGTGAGGGGAGGGGAGGGGGAGTGACACGAGCAGGGGACAAATTATGACTTCCTACCGACGATGACAATAAAATAGACGCCGTAAGCTAACATTAGTGCGGGGGAGATATTTCGAGCCCCGCCTGGTGGCATTCATCCTCGGAGGCTCGTAGTCGCACAGGGAGCCGCCTACGGACTCATATCTACACCTTTCTTACAGTCAAGCAACTATCGTCCAATTTCCATCTTCCCAGTTCTTAGCAAAATTTTTGAAAAAGCTTTCCTCAATCATTTTGGATTGATAACTTTACCCTGTCTCTATGTTCTCGACGTCGTTCTATACTGTCGACTCAAATGCGAGTTGGTCCAAGGCAGTGACGTCCACCAATACGAGACAAGAGGCAGGGACAACTTTCGGATTGTACAACACAGAACGACGATATTTTAACACTTGCCATCCCAAATCGATCCCAAACTGATAAACAAGCTGCCTGAAGGAATTAAACATCTCAGTAATTCTAAGCGATTCAAAGCTCGATTAAAACACCTCCTGGTGTCAAGGGCGCTTTACTCCGTTGAAGAGTTCATGTTGAGTTGCTAGGATGAAAATTATTGAAAACTGTTGAAAACAAGGATAAAATAAAAACCCATTTCTGTTATACAATTGAATAGCTGTAACTGCAATAGAATTAATGCAAATGTATATTAATGAATGTACATGACGCACACATGGAATCTTTTAACTGTTCACGAAATACAGATCATTATTATTATTAGTCAATGATTTCCGTACACTAAGTAGAAGTACAACATTACTATCAACGGTTCGGTTGATAGCTGGACCTCAGAAGAAGAATTTCATGTAGAAACGTATTTTCTGATTCAGTACAATGGCATTCCCTGCTTTGTACATCTATGAAACCATTGTGTTTTCTAAATTCAAAAGCAAAAATACATTAACAGATAGTGAAATGCGTGAGCACTAGAGCTGGCGTTGATTTACGTCAGACTCATCGTTCAGCTTTAGCTGGCAATTTACCGCACAATGCTGGAGCGAGGTTCTCTTGTTTGCCCCTAAATATAAAAAACGAACCCATAGAAACAAGATTTAAAAGTCAGCTTAAAGAGTTCTTGATTAAGGGGGAGTTTTATTCGGTTGGGGAGTTCTTTGACGCTAGCTTAGAGTTTTGGCGTTTTCTTGTTGCTGTCTGGATTCTTTTGTTGCTTTATTTCAACCTGTGTTAACTGATCTGTACCTTTGATTTTATATTTCAATTAAGATGTTTTTAAGTTTAAGTTTAGTTTTAGTACAATATTGTTGTATGTAAAATAGATTAATTTACAGATATTTGTACAATTGACTTTGTCATACACAATTATGTGTCAGTACGACAGTAAAGAAAAGTAAAATCAACAAATAGGAGAATCTTTTTTAAATAAAACCTTCTTTGAATTCAAAATTTACGCTATGTTTTACGGAAGATACAGCTTTGAATCTTGACACTAATAACACAAGATTAATATTTGTGGAATAAAGTTTACAAATAAAAAGTTAAGATTTTTTAAATGTTCTATTTAGTCTAATTAACGATTTCATAATGTTTGTAGATAACGTGTCTTCTTTGCCATAGAGAAATAACGTTATGTAATCTTATATCTCGTGACGTAGTTGAGTTGGATGGATAGACTTTTTACATTGATGTGGGTTCTTTTAGGTTATAAGTACACATGGTGTACTACGAGTATATTTTATATTGACTCGTATTATAAACAGTTATATATTACCATCAATGTGTTTTTGACAATATCGTTGCACTATTCTTGATTAAATATTAATCTTTATTCTGTGGTAAGTATATTAGGTATTAATCTCATCCCCGGATTTGCTACTTAGGACCACAAAACTCATCTCCAAAAAATCATAAAAAACAATATACAAATAACAAATATTCGTAAAACAACAATCCAACTTGTATGAAATACAGTAGTTAAATGTTTCACTTTACATTAGTACCTACTATTTCATTTATTAAAATTATGATTTACTGCATTAACTGGTGCGGTGTGGTCTATATCGCATATCTATATTCGCTAATGCTCAGCCAATACGAACGAAAGAAGAAGTTAAGAAATTTTGTGTAACAGGCATTACGAAAGGTATTAATGATTTCACAATTTCATACAAAGGTCTGCAAGGCTGAAAGGTTCCGGAAAAGGTCAGGAAGACACAATTTCAAGAATACATCTGATGTTTTATTAGTAGACGCGTGGGCGAATGTGCCAACTCTAAGCATCTGTCGCAGTGCCGATAAGAGATAAGATATGAGAGTGTGTTGACCGTCAAGGACGTCACGGTTACAGCGGCACACAGAGATCTTTCTCTTGTTGGCCGCTTAGCCAAATGATCCATCCATATGAACTTGCTGCGACGATAGTAGTGTCAGTGACCTGTACCACTTAAACATTCACCGTTTGTAGTTGTAATGTGTCATGAACATTGCTTATTGGATGGGCTTTAGTGAAGGGTTGGGGGGTTTATCACTGTAAGGGTAATTACTGTCCGCACGATATCTCAAATACGAACTAATATATGGGCTTGAAATTTAGTATGAATCTTAATTTTTATATAGGCAACATCGGGTTTGATGATGGTGCATGTTGCTAAGTAAACACTGGCTGGCCGTTAGTGTATCCAAGAGTCTTGAATCTTGGTACATAGTTTTTTCTTGGCCGAAGGAAGAACTTTATAGATTTTTTTGGTCAAAAGATCGAAATTAAAATGCTAACATTTTTACATTGGTCAAATGGGTAATTATGATGGTAACGAGAAATTAGTAGAATAAATAAATTTGTAAACAGACGGTGCAATAATTTTTTAACACGTGACACAGTAAAACGTATAGCCTAAGGAAACAGGATTTTTCCGGACATTTTCCATCGTTAAGTGAAACCAAAAAAATCAATAAAACTACGTTTCGAGATCTGCAATCTGATCTCTTCTTCAGGTAAATAACTAACCTACACATAATTACAAATTAGGTTAAAATAAACAAATTAAACCAGAGCGGTGTGACACGCATAAGTTAGGAATCACAACCACCATGTTGTGTGTCAATTTCACTGACTCTAAAACATGCACCATAAAAATACTAAACACAACACTAATTATTAAAACTGAACTACAGAATACATGTCACAATACGTCTGCATTCGTTGACCAACCACATACGTCTGAAAGTAAACTTCAAACAAAGAATGTAACCTAACACTCCAAAATATATCTATAGAAAGATTTCATTTGTAGACTTCAAAATTTGAGTGAAATCTCATTTCTGCATTGTCAAGAATCAGTTCTAAGATGGTGAAAGTCCATCCAATTATTAAGTAGGTTGCCATAATTTCCCTTGTATGGCAATGTAAAAAGTCTGCCGGGAATGTAAAAAGTTCTTTTCCGTCTGCCTCCTCAATCTTGAGAATGGAAAGAGCTATAGAATTGAAATTTTTCCTGCAACCTCATCGAAATTTGTTACGCCACACGTGATGTGGATTAATTGGGCAACCTTGACAAGAATTCCCGGGGTTAAATCTTGCGAGAGCCCCTAGTTTTAAGCAATACTGGAGTATGACCCTGTCTTATTTGTTATTTTCTCAGAAAGGGTCGTTGAGTCAACGATTAGTAATGTAAAAGACATATCACTGTAGTAATAGATATTGGAACAAAGTCATCGACCCCAGTCGCCCCTTCGGACTGCTTTCGTCGGCTGTCCTCGGCCGGATCAGCTGACCACGGGAGCGTACAAGAGATCAGCTGTTGAGGCACTACAGATCCTATCGCCACAAAAGAATGCCGGTAGGTCCGGCCAGAATGGGACAAAAAAAGCTGTCGAAAATAACCGGTGGCGGAAAATATCAACTTCAACACGTTTTTTGTGCCGCAGCCCATATCGGATTACGACTTCGACAAGAAGAAGAAACAGCTGATGAGTTCCGACCGTTTTATATTTATAACTGTACATCCTCCGGGATATGATTTTTTTCAGGTAACACGTTTGTGATTGGAATTTCTAACATTCCTCAACTGTCGAACTCTACTTCTGGCATTGCTGGAGATAATAATAGTATTAATTGGGACAAAAGATCGAGCTGAATTATTCGCTTCATAGAGATGTTACGATTAGTACAAACTATTCCGTGCAATTCATTCACTTCGCTATCGCTTAGCTATTCAGTCTCTTACTATTCAACATACCTATCAACTTGAAATGTTGCATGAAGCTTAATTTATATATAAGCAACATCAATAAAGGTGCATAGCACCCCATGTGATTTGGCTGAGCGTTAGCGTTTCTTTAAATTGGTCTTATGGGTAACATGATGGCAACGCGACAACCAAAAAATAAATAAATTTGTAAGCAAACTGAGTGGATCATATCACAATATGACAATCATATGATCATATGATAATATAACTTGTGAAATACAGTAGTAACACATGCTTTGCATGCATCCTCAGCGAAGCCTTTTTTTTATTGTGAGCCTTATTCATTGTAAATCCAAAAGTACAAAATTGATTTGTATTGTGTATGTGTAGTGAGTGAAAGAACTGCGAGTAAATTTAGGCAACAAAAGCGTATCCGATGTGAAATTTTTACCTCGCAAAAAATGTACAGCTACATGTTTTGAAATACGCTAAAATGAACGATTATTATAGTTTATTAAATGTTATTAAATTTCCAACCGCCTAGGTTATATATTTATTTGTTATTGCTCGTCAATTTGTATTGCTTGTTATTTCATTGTTTTTGGGTGTTGCAAGCAAATAACTTTGCAAAAGAATTTGCTTGAAAATGTGTTAAAGTTGTACTCTTTGAAAGTCATATATATATATATATATATATATATATATATATATATATATATATATATTGTTTACACTACTTGTTGCACACTTGGATTATTTATACATAGACTATTTATTTATTTGGTTTGGGAATGTAAGATTCTATTGTTTACCACTTCAGTATTTATTACTTAATATTGTAAGAACTATTTATTTTTATTGTTATAATTATTTATGCGCTATCTATTTATTTATTGATTGTAGTCTCTTAGAATTTTAATGTATTAGTTATTAAGTTTCAAATTATATTGCTTGTTTCTCCTACAGTATATGTTTATTTATTATTGCTTGTAAATTTGTAATGCTTGTAATTACATTGTTTTTGTACGTATTAGGCCTACTTACTGTTAATGCTGCTTTATTCTAAGTAATATCATAATAATCTGGCGGTACACTATTTATTGGTATAAACTGCTTTTTACTGTTTTGTAAATTTAGTTTAAGTGAAGACAATCTTATAGGAATATGAATTGGACAAGGAACATTAAAGATAACGGTAATTATGATTCAACTGAACTCCCGCATGCGCCGCTTGAGGTGCATATATATATAAAGTAAAAGTAAAGTAAAGATGTCTTATTTTAACAGCGAAGTTAGGGCTCAGAAGCCCTTTCTAATACTTAATCTGGGGACCAACCGCTTAAAGGTGACTTCCGAACCACCACCAATGGCCGGGCAGGCGGGCTGCTTGCAAGGACAGGATCGCCCAGCGGTCACTTGGATAAGTAGCAGCCACGCTCGACGTTGTTTGATCCGGTTATCTTGCGATAACCGTTGTACCCGCTACACTGCGTCATTGGCAATATATGTATTTTGAGAAAATAAAGAAGACTGAACTTGAACTTGAAAATGAAATGGAATATTTTTTCACGAATAGTCTTGCCAAATTATCATAACTGTTTTAGTGGTTACCGCAATGCTTTTGTATAGGATTCCGGACTGTACGGTAAGGATAAAATACTAAACGATCTGACAGATTCCAAGATGATCTCTGGCCACGAGAGTAGAGTTGTTCGTGTAATCCCCATAAGTAAATTAAGAACCATCCTCACGCCTTGTACAAAAACAACTCGGATTGTACCGCTTTTTTATGGAGCTTTCTTCTAGTCCTGAACAAAAAAGTAGAAGGGTGCATGGAAGCCCTTATCGGCCTCTGATGACCGCGACAGGCCTTTGTATGGCATGCTGCTATCTCGGTGTCGCGAGGTGAATACCAACAGAATAGAATATATCTGTGGGCAAGCCGACTGAAAGATGGGCAGATGGCTGAATGGGCTCTTGAATACCAAAGTCTCCCAACTGAGTTAAGGAGGTTAGTGAACTAAATCATCTCACCTCTAACTCAGGGTTTTCGACAGCAGTAAATCGTGTTTCATGTAGTTTAGATAACACAGAATACTTGCTATGGATATTGGCTTTGCGTTAGCAAAGCCTGTGACTCAAGGGTTTGGAAAATCATCATTTCTGCCTGTCTTTTCTGTTTTCCACTGGATATTCAAGAACGAATTGATCATAAGATTTGGAATGTTCCTTGAAATGTAACGATTTCAAGTTTGAATTTTAGTTTCCAAGACAAACAACCAAATTCGGACCAATCGTGTACAGGTGCAGAAGATGGTCATCATTACAAGATCAACTGTACCTGCTGACGAATTGTTGAGATTCTGAGCGAAGTTCTAAGACCAACCCAAAAGTAGACCAACCCGACCATAGGCATATAAAGTTTCATGTAAAATCTAAAATTCAAACTTGAAATCGTCCTCGAGATGTAATTAATCTGCATAGACGCTCAGCCAAATCGCGAAGGGGGACATGGCCATCATTAAACATGACGTTGCATATGTAAAGTGACATTTCAAGGAACATTCCAAATCTTATGATCAATTCGTTCTTGGATATCCAGTGGAAAACAGAAAAGACAGGCAGAAATGATGATTTTCCAAACCCTTGAGTCACAGGCTTTGCTAACGCAAAGCCAATATCCATAGCAAGTATTCTGTGTTATCTAAACTACATGAAACACTTGCGCATGTGCGTGTGAAGGCGGCCATTACGAGACCTGCTATACGGTCGCTATATAACCACAATTAGCAACAACATCGCTTCTAGGGTAATTCATCGCTATTGCTGCCCCGCTTCGCCACAGTAATGGGATAGCAGGAACTGCCCGGGGCCAGCAAGGTATTTACAATCGGGCAAAACTTTTAGTCGCACTTGCAAAATGATTACGACCTTTTTATTGAGCCTATTACCTTTTCCCTGACAACAGCCTGTTTTTTAATGGGCGTTTTGCAGTAATTTCTTGTAATTATAATAAACGATGTTCTTGTGTTGACAAATTGAAGAAAATAATTATGGGTGGTAAAGTGTACGAAGCCATTTACAGGGTTGAAAAGGAACTGTGCAAAATTGATGTTAATTTATAAAACAATTGAAGCCTGCATAAAACAAATGTTACACTTCAGTGTTTCAATGTAATTCTGACAGCAAATTTAATATGAACTAAAAAAGAAGTTGTAATGCATAGGAGGCTATCGAGCGGAGTTTAAAACACAAAACACGTCTTCTGGCTTTGTGGTAACCGTTTGATAACAGGTTTTTATCCGTCAACCAATCAACCGAGACAAAACATAACCTTATCAAAAAACATACCCTTGCTACTGTTGCAACAGTCAGCTGTTTAAGCAGAGGTACCAACTGTTCAGTTTTCCACACTTCTTCAGTGTCGCCTTGATATTTGCAAAGGTAACTATGCTACGCATACAGCACATCCTACGCATAATAATAAACTGTAACATCCACGTGGGTTAACTCTTCACTATATCCTTTGAATATGTGAGAATAATAAACTCATGTAAATCAGTGAACATGTATGGTGGGTAAAATTATGACTTGTGAGTGGAATACTATGACTACAGGTATACAGTGCATTGAAAGTAAAACTACGTTTCGTGACTAATAACTCCTGCCTTCTTCAGGCGTCAAATCATGAGGTTGTGTCAGTGGCATATAAATGTTTATATTCTATATATTAAATCCTTTATGTTTTTATTTAATTGTAACATTTACAATTAAATCATTGTTATTTTGTAGCTGTGTTGTATCATAATTTTTTACTTGAAAAACTCCTTACTTGATATTAGACGTCAGTTACAAATTTATTCTTTTAGCCTCTTTTTTAATGTGTGTTTTTCACAATGCGTCTAAATGGGTTACCTTTTAGATGAACAACGTTTTTGTTTCTAACATTGACTTTGATTTGTTTACTAACCTCTGTTTGAATTCTTTATTTTCTTGACGGACATTAGTGTCTCAATTGTTTACTTTTTACATTTTTAACCTAATAATTTACGATTCCAGAAAAAGAGGAGATACACCAGTTCTCGAAATGTCGTGTTTCTCATAACCATAACCATGACCGATGTCCGTAATTCTGTTTTCTTCTCAAATCATCATTCTTCAGTAATGAATTTTACCCGAAATTTTTATCCCTCAGGATTCAAGAATAAAAAATTGTATTTTTCCAAATTTAAGATTAAAAAATTATTATCCTTGGTTGGATTTTTCATTACTAGGGAATTTAAGAAGTATTCACTGTGAAAGCCTGTCTCAACACCCGATTTTGACAGCTTTCCCTTGGCTTCGGTGTCCGCCAGCGAACACTTGTCGCAGCGCAGCAGGGTTCCCGGGAAACGTCCTGTCCACACCCCGTTACCCTAACATGTGTAGGCCGGGGTCGGGGTGTCTGTGTCTATTTGTATCTTTATAGCTCCACGCCCTGGCCAGATGTGCGGAGGTTCGCCCTGTCACGTCCGAGGGCGCGAGGGTCGAGGTCGAGGGTCGTCCCTTTGTTTTTCAACGATGCGGGAGTAAGGAAATAGGGCTGTAATTGTTAGAAACATTTCCCATCCTTCACAGTTCAAGACCTTTTCCCTAATGCTGGATCATGAAACGTCCTTTGCTTCTAAGAAGGTCCAAACCATATTTCCCGTTTTTGCCATGGGGTTGGTGAGACCTTCGTTGCATTCGCTCAGTTGTAGTTGTATTGGTGTGATCTTAGATGAGCATTTCCCACGTTTGACCATAAAGCAATGCCACAAGCAGGAATAGGAATACTCTCCGGGAGGAGACAGTCCGGGAAGGAATGTTCTCACCACCACTAGGGCCGGGGTCAGAGAGGCTGAGAGGAAGGCATTCCGCGATAGGCGAGATACCGTGATACTGAGGACAATGCGCGGTCTCCGCTGTCGGTGTAAAGTCACAACTTGATTGTGCGGCTATGATCTCAACTCTAGATTCCTCTATCACCTTCAGCCGCTTTCTTGCGAGAGCTCCGACCTTTTGAGGAGATTCAGATTCCTCTACCAACTTGTTAAAAATTTCTTTCTAGATATCATACCTAAAAATTACAAATTCCCTTATCACCGACAGCTGCTTTCTTGCGAGAGCCTTGACCTTATGATGAGATTCAGATTCCTCTAACATCTTTGTTTTTAATTTCTTGTTAGAAACCATCATATCTGGAAATTTCAAATTCATCTATCACCTTCAGCTGCTTTCTTGCGAAAGCACTGACCTTATGAGAAGATTCAGATTCCTCTAACAACTTTCTCTTTAATTTCTTGCTAGAAACCGTCATATCTGGAAATTTCAGATTCATCTATCACCTTCAGCTGCTTTCATGAAGAGCTCCGAGAGCTCCGACCTTTTTGAGGATATTCAGATTCCTCTGAAATCTTTTTTTTTAATGTCTTACTAGAAACCATCATACCTGTAAATTTCAAATTCCTCTATCACTTAATTTCTTGCAAAATTCTTGAACACAGAAATATATATTTCTCTTACACCTTCTACTGCTACATCTTTCTTGCAGGGAACCTGTGCACTTGAATAGATCCAGATTCATGTATTATCTTCTCTTACTTCTTGATAAAAATTTAGATAGATCAGGAATAAAGATTTTACTATCTATTCTGATAATGTATTTACACAAATTTTGGATACTGGAGAAAACCAGATGTTTCTATCATCGTCATCTATATGTAAATATTTGGAACTGAAAAAAAACCTGAGTCTTCTATAATCGCATGCTAATTTCATGCATAACTTGCAATAGTAGAGACATCTAGGTTCACTTATCTCTTGTGATAATTTATTGGTACAAATTTGAATACAGAACATATCAAGATCCCTCTATCAACTCGTGCTAATTTCTTTCGATACTGAAGAAGTTCGGATTTCTTTGATATCATATCTAATTTCTTGCAAGGAAAGCTGAATTCTGAGGAGATCAAGGTTTCTCTATAACATTCTTTGCTACATTCTTGCAAAAAATCGTAAAAAACTAAGTAAAGATAAGGAACCAAGTCCAAACGGCTCCATGGCAACACCCTTACTTGAATTTAAATGGCTTTTATCTAAATGGGCATTTACAATTAAACTATTTACTATAGAAGTCAAAATGTGTTATTGTAAGATTTTTTATCTAATTATAAGTGTTTATTTTCAAAGATACACTTAAATAATTCATTTATATAAGAGATATGACATGATTTATAGAGCTTTTTACGGATATTTCAAGAAGTATGTGTGCAAATATTACATTTAGTAATTTGTTAAATGTTGTTTTTATAGGACTATTAGAACAATATGTTGGTCCACATAAAGACTTTAAAAGGATCTATTTTCTGGCTATATTAGCCGTATTCATAGGAATATATAGACAAAAACGGCGACTACATAAACACATACGACAATATAAAATTGAATAGTATAAATATCTAATAGTTGAGACAAATCGTCAGCACTGATCTAAATTCTTTTTATAGGACGCGATGACGAACGTACAACCACACAAAAAGTGGTTAACAATAAGCGCACTTATTTTGGTCAGAGTCCAAAACATAATGTCATCACTTCTAGAACATAGGAACAAATAAGAATTTCCTTCTGGAGGAAATTTTGAAGCCGTGTTAACTCACAACTCTGGCTTACAACAAGTAACAAAATGACTTTTCGCATTCGGTTCCAACTTTACCTCCAGATGTGTCTCCTGACAGAAACCCAGCTATTATGAAGTAGATTAACTTGGGTTTGAAAAATATACAGTTTAACAAAAACACATTAATTTTAAAAAGAAGAAGAGGCGACCCTATTTTATATAATTTTGTACCAGCCCTCATGAGCCACTGGCTGTGCGAGGAATTTACGAAACAGGATATGAGGGAAAGTCGATACAGTACAAGGTCGATCTGACTGACAAAAAGTGCTACGGTCATAGACAGGATTTGAACCTGCGGTCTCACCATCGCAATTCTACATACCGACGCCTTAGACCACTCGGATACCGGCTCACCCAGAGATCACAGACATTACATGGTATCACTGATGGATGTCGACTCTTAACAGACACTAGGCACACTCTGGTCAGTTCTTTACGCTCATTGGCCTAGGATAGAGCCACACATGCACCGACCCCGTCATAGCAATAAATGCATGTACCGACTGTGACCAATATCTCCCTTAACGGCCGACTAACCGTCGTACTCCATCTCGGCACAATGGCACATTATCTCTGTATGGCACCCGGAAATTGCCGCAGAGCGCAAACCGGAAATTGGGACACCGGAGCGAGACGCACTCTTTGTTTACAGTCGCAAAAAATTTATAAAGGGCGTGCGCATATGACGTATCTCTCGATGGTTCAATTACCACAATACTTTTCCGCTATTCTACGTCAACGCTTTTTTAATTGGTCTAATCCCTGTGATCCAACAGACTGCGTAGCGACGCTAGCAACAACAAACTTAGACTACCACATGTTCAAATCAATAGTTAAATACAGTGTGTTCTACAAACACATCTATTGAATGCTACAAAACATTATTAGTATGTGAATTACCTTACCCATCCTGAATTTCCTGTCACTCCGGAAGCAGCGCTAAGGTTCTTATAGGACTAAGTGCAATTTATAACATTTCTTGAACAAAATCACACGTTGAGACATGCACCATTATCGAACTCGATCTTATTTGTGTGGAAATTTCAGGTCTGTAGCTAAGTATTTTCTCGAGATAACCCGCGAATGACAGACAGAAAGGGGATAATTTTTTCCAGTTTCCTGAATGACAGGCTTCGCCAATGCTCAGCCAATGCAACCGGAAAGAAGTTAAGAAATTGTTTGTAGCAGGTATTATGAAGGGTATTAATGATTATAAGACCATTTCATAATTTCATGCGAAGGTCTGAAGAGTTTCGAAAAGGTTTGATAAGCTTATTGTCATAAAAGAATAAAAAAAAATGAATAGCAAGGAAACTACATAAAAGTTCTAAATCAAAAGTAGACTTATTGATTTGCCTCTTACACGAAATTTATTTGATTGGCGAGGAACTTGGGGAAATGAATCCCTTTGATGCATTTTAATCAGACTAAAATAGTTACAATAGATGCAAATAAAAAATGTGAAAAAAAGAAAAGTTCTCCCAATTAAACTTACGTCTAACAAAAGTAACAACTCAAAAGAAGAATACTGTATCTAAAACAATGACATCTGAAAGTTATTTACTGCAGATTGTATCTGAGTAAATACACGTGATCTGTTCCCAAGTGCGCTGCCAACCGGCCTCACATTATCCGAGCTGTGGACGACAAACGGCCGATCTCTTCCGCTCATTAACGGAACACATTTATCAATTACTGCTCTCATTAATTACTTCGCCATCACAAACTGGCAGAAGTGCTCGAACAGCGGTCAGACTGGGTCGTCAAGCGGGGTGGCCTCTGATGACTGATCGCTTACACACAGGCGATAGACAGAGAGTGAGGACTACCACAAGGATTGTCCTTGGGACCGATGTTGTTCACTATTTTCTTTCCGTTCTGCTGTGTATAATTACGTGTTATTTAATCAAAGGGCGTGTAAACCTAACATAACAGACGAATATAAGGTTTTGTTAGTATGAAATTTGTTAATCACATTGATAACAGGATTTAAAATGTTTTTCAAAACAATGAAAAATGTAAAAAGAACTGTTAAAAATAATTCTTCTATTCCTTAATTACTACGTATAAAAGTTATTGCAGTGAATGAAAATTTTGTCTCTTAACCTTCCGTAGGGGCTATGATATCAACTCGACCACGTAGGATGTGGCGCTTTAAGTAATAATTGATTATTAACTTATTTTTGTACTTCTTTTCATGATAAGTAAGGAAAATTACTCACTCTTTACTAATAAAGCAATAAATTGTATAATAAGCTAAAAATTAAGTATGTGCATAAAATATAAATGAGCAAAACAACGACTAAAAACATATGTAAAATATAAAAATAAATAATAGATTAAAGATGTATACCTCGAATAACATTCACAACATTTATGCTTTCGATGTACTATCTTCCACGTTAAAACTCCTTAAGAAACACCTCAATACCCTTGTCGAAATAACGTACATTTATGAACGCAATTTTACGTTGTACTTTAATGAAATATTCCTTTAACTCTAACTCTTTAAGTGAGGCGTTAACAAATCGAATTTATTCTAGTAGTTTTTTAAGATTCCCACTGTTTCACAGATACAATTCGTATACTTTTTCACGAAAATGTACCCAACATTTAAAACGCTTTAAAAACATACTTTAAATTCTCGTACATTTATGTGTACGTTAAAATGACGTATAGTATACAACACAATTAAGCACATACATAAATTGTGTACTTCCACAAAGTTAAAGAAAGGTAAAACGAAATGTAACATACTCAACTAAGCAGTGTAAGATATGTAACAATGTAAGGTTAACAACACTAAAAGAAAGCGGAGCTAATAAATATCAACGAAAATAAACTGAAAAATAATAGGAAACAATATTGGTAGTCAAATACTATCTACGAATGTCGAGATTAGCTTCATTTCACCTTCTGTTTCGTACATCGTCTGAAATCTGACTGTCACAAAGTTGACAGCTGAAATCTGAAGTACATGTCTCAATAGATACAAAAATACTATTTGCATCGTTTTGATATCACAACTAGACTACAAAAGAGGTATGGCTGGTCAGACGGATTAAAAATGATAAAATGATGAAAAAGTATTCTGCATTATGTTCAGTGGTAAGTAGGATAATTATAAAATCTGAAAATTACTATGTTAGTGATGTGAATATTACACTAGAGGCTTTTTAATACTGCCTCTCAGCCTTACTGGGTGGAAGGCAGAGTTCCAACGAGGCATGCTCAGTGGTGAACCCTGAATTTGACAAAAGCGAAAAGCAACTTTGTTTTCGGTTGTACAAAAAGAGAGGTACAGTCTGAAATTCTTGCACTGTTGCCTAATAGTACAATCACCACAGTTAGTTAGAAATAATGTATAGTATTGTACACATGACGTAGTACAGTGGAAAGTGTTAATTGAATGTGAATGCTGAGTTTGGACGCTGTCACAGACTTGACTCTGAAGTCATGTTCGTCTGAAGAGACAAATACTAAGTCGGCTACTAAACTTCCAACCATAGGTACATTGTGTGTAGAAACCTCGGTTGACTCACCGTGCTTTGAGATCGTTTCACAAAAACTCATTTGTGCTCTTGATGAGAGAATGAGAAAACCTCTTCACCTACAGTATACTGCACTATATTTTGTATTCTAGGTGTCTCTGAGTTTGAGCTTCTTCGTGGCCAATTTTTTTGGATCTCTTCAGACGAATATGACTCCTGGAATCTGGGGAGCGTCTGATTCCAGATGCTGCACTGAGAGGAAAGTGAACTGGAGTTAAATTCATCATTCACACTGAATCAACCCTTCCCACCATAGCTAAATTATATGAAGGAACTTCGGTTGATCCACCTTGCTTAAAGATCGTGTCAGAAACGCTCAATTGTGCACCTGACGATACAATGAGAAAACCTCTTCACCTATATTGCACTGTATTTTGTATTATAAGTGTTTCTGAATTTGAGCTTCTTCGTCGCCAACTTTTTTGGATCCCTTCAGACCATCATGACTCCTGGAATCTGGAGAGCGTCTGATTCCAAGAAAGTAGAAAATGGAGCTAAACTCAATATCCACAATGTAGAGTAAGAAGGATTATTAGAATTACAATACTCACGAGTTCTACAGGGTGAGAATTCTGAGAAGTCCGTCATCTGGTTTTTGGCTACGTAGCATGTTCCGACGGGATCTCGCCTGTTGAGATGGGTTGAGAACCACACGTATCGGGGGGCACAGGCCTGAAAGAAAAACACACCGTTAATTATTTGGACACTGTAAATTTTCCCAAAAAAAATTTTGGGGGGTTTTTTAAGTTTTCCAATAAACCCCAAAATTTTGGGAAAAAATTTTTTTAAAAAAAAAAATTTTTTTTCCCTTTTAAAAAAAATTTTTTTTAAAAAATTAAGGATTTTAAAAAATTTTTTTGCCCAAAAAAAAAAAAAAAAAAAAAAAAAAGGGGAAAAAAAAAGGGGTTTTTTTTTTTTTTTTAAAAAAAAAAAAAAAAAAATTTTTAAAAAAAAACCCCCCCCAAAAACCTTTTTTTTTAAAAAAATTTTTTTTAAAAATTTTTTTGTTTAAATGAAAAAAAAATTTTCCCCCAAAAAAAACCCCCAAAAAAAATTTTTTTGAAAAAGGAAAAAGGGTTGTTTTCAAAAGGGTTTTTTGGGAAAAAAGGGCCGGGTTTTTTTTTTTTTTTTAAAAAAAAAAAATTTTTTTAAAAACCAAAACCCATTTAAATTTTTTAATTAAAACCCTTTTTTTAAAACCAAAAAATTTTTTTTTTTTAAAAGTTTTTCCCCTTTGGGTTTTTTGGGGTTTTTTAAAAATTTTAAAATTAAAAAAAGGGTACCTTTTAAAAAAAAAGAAAAATTTTTTTTCCCCCCTTTTATTTTTCCCCTTTTTCCCCCGGGGGTTTTTTTTTTTTTTAAAAAAAAACCCCCTTTTTTTCCCCAAAAAAAAGGGGGGGCCCCCTTTTTAAATTTTTTTTTTAAAAAAAAATTTTTTTGGGGAAAAATTTTGGGTTTGGGGGGGTTTTTTTTAAACCCTTAAAACCCCCCTTTTTCCCCCCAAAAAAAAATTTTTAAAATTTAACCCGGGTTTTTTTTTAAAAAAAAAATTTGGGAAAATTTTTTTTGGAGTTTTTTTTAAAATTTTTTGGGGGCCCCCCCCAAATTTTTTTAAAAAAAATTTTTTTTTTTAAAACCCTTTTGGGGGGGTTTTTTTTTTTTCCCCCCCCTTTTTTTTTTAAAAAAATTTTAAAAATTTTTTGGGTAAAAAAAAACCCCCCTTTCCCCCCCCCTTTTTAAATTTTTGGGTTTTAAAAATTTTTTTTTAAAAGGTTTAAAAAGGTTTTCAAAAAAAAAGGGCCAAAGGGGGGGGAAAAAAAATAATAAAAATTTTTTAAAAAAACCCCCGGGGCCAAAAAAAATTTTTTTTTTCCCCCAAATTTTCCCCATTTTTTTTTAAAAAAAAAATTTTTTTCCCAAAAATAAAAAAAGGAAAAAAATTTTTTTTTTAAAAAAAAAAAAGGGGGGGAAAAAAAAGTAAAAAAATTTAAAAAAAATTTTTTTTTTTTAAAAAATTTTTTAAAAAATAATTTTTTTTTTAAAAAAATTTTTTAAAAAAATTTAATTTAAAAAAAAAAATTTTTTAAATTTTAAAAAATAAAAAAAAAAAAAAATTTTTTTTTTTTTTTAAAAAAAAATTTTTTTTAAAATTTTTTTTCCCCCAAAAAGAAAAAAATTTTAAAAAAGTTTTTTTCCCCCAAAATTTTTTAAAAATTTTTTTTTTAAAAAAAAATTTTTTCTAAAATTTTTAAAAAAAATTAAAAAATTTTTAAAAAATTTTTATTTTTTTTTTTAAAAAATTTTTTAAAATAATTCCCAAAAAATTTTTTAAAATTAAAATTTAAAAATTTAAAAAAATTTGGAAAAAAAATTTTTTTAAAAAATTTTTAAAATTAAAAAAACCCCAAAAAAAAGGGGGGGAACCCAAAGGGAAAAAACCCAAAAGGGCCCCCCCCCCCAAAAACCCAAAATTTTTTAAACAAACCCCCCAAAAAAAGGGGGTTTAAAAAAAACCCCCCCAAAATTTTTTAAAACCCCAAAATTTTTGAAAAAAAAATTTTTTTTTAAAAAACAAAAAAATTTGGGGAAAATTTTTTTTTTAAAAATTTTAAAATTTTAAAATTTTTGGAAAAAAATTTTTTTTTTTTTCCCCCCCCTTTTAAAAAGGGAAAAAAAACCCCTTTTTTTAAAAAAAATTTTAAAAACCCCCCAAAAAAAAAAATTTTTTAAAAAATTTAAAAAAACCCCTTTTGGCCCAAAAAATTTTTTGGGAAAAAAAAAGGGGGGGGTTTTTTTTCCCCGGGGCCAAAAAACCCCCCTTTTCCAAAAAAAAGGGGTTTTTGGCCTTTTAAAACCCCCCCCCTTTTTTAAAAAAAAATTTTTTTTTTTTTAAAAAAAATTTTTTTAAAAAAATTTTTTTTTAAAAATTTTTTCCAAAAAAAAAAAAATTTTTTTTTTTTAAAAATTTTTTTTTTCCAATTTTTTTTGGGTTTTTTGGGGAAAAAAATTTTTAAAAAAAAAAAAACTTTTTTTTTTTTTTTTTTTTTTTTTAAAAAAAGGAAAAAAAAAAAAAAAAAAAAAAAAAACCCTTTAAATTTTTAAAAAAAAAATTAAAAAAAAAAATTTTTTAAAATTTTTTTTTTTTTTTAAAAAACCCCAAAAAAAAAAAAATTTTTGGTTTTTTTTTTTTCCCCCCTTTTTAAAAGGGGTTTTGGTAAAAATTTTTTCCCCCCCGGGGAAAAAAATTTTAAAAAAATTTTGGGGGGGTTTCCTTTTTTTGAAAAAAAAAAAAATTAAATTTTTTTTTTTTTAAAAAATTTTGAATTTTTTTTTTTTTTTTTTAAAAAAAAAAAAAACCCCCCCAAAAAATTTTTAACAAAAAATTAAAAAAAAAAAAAATTTAAAAAATTTTTTTTGGGGGGGGAAAAAAAAAAAAAAAAACCCCCCGGGAAAAAAAAAAAAATTTTTAAATTTTTTTTAAAAATTTTTTTTGGGGGGGGTTTTTTTTTTTTTGGTTTTTTTTTTTTTTTTTTTTTTTTTTGGGGGGAAAAAAAAAATTTAAAACCAAACCCCCCCTTTTTTTCCCCCCCCAAAAAAAAAAGGGGTTTTTTTTCCCCCAAAAAAAATTTTTTAAAAAAATTTTTGGGGGAAAAAAAAAATTTTTTTTTTTTTTTTCCCCCTTTTTTAAAATTTTTAAAAATTTAAAAAAAAACCCGGAAAAATCCCCCTTTTAAAAGGGGTTTCCGGGAAAAAAACAAAACCCCTTTAAAAGGGGGGTTTGGGGGGTTAAAAACCCAACCAAAAAAATTTAACCTCCCCTTTTTTAAAAAAAAAAGGGAAAAAAATTCCCAATTTTGGGGGGGCCCCTTTTTTAAAAAAAAAGGGGCCCCTTTTTTAAAAACCAAAAAAAAAAAAAAAAGGGGAAAAGGAAAAAAAAAAAAACCCCCCCAAAAAATTGGGCCCCCGGAAACCTTTAAAAAATTTTTTAAAGGCCCCCCCCTTTTTTTTTCCCCCAAAAAAAATTAAAAAACCAATTTTTTTTGGGGAAAAAAAAAAAAAAAAAAAGGGGGAAAACCCCAAAAAATTTTTGGGGAAAAGGCCCCCCCAAAGGGGGGGGCAAAAGCCCGGGAAAACCCCCAAAAAAAAAAATTTTAAAAAAAAAATTTAAAAAAAAAAAAGGGTTTTAAAAAAAATGTTTTTAAAAAATTTTTTTTTTTTTAAAAAATTTTTTAAATTTTTTTGGGGGGGGAAAAAAAATTTTTTTGGGGGGGGGTTTTTTGGGGGGGGGGGGGTTGGGGGGGGGGGCCCCCAAAAAAAGGGGGCCCTTTAAAAAAAAAATTTTTTAAAAATGGGGGAAAAAAAAATTTTCGGGGGGGGGGGTTTTGGTTTTTTTTTTTTTTTTAAAAAAAAATTTTTTTAAAAAGGTAAAAAAATTTGGGGGGAAAAATTTTGGAAAAATAAAAAAAAAAATTTTTTTTTTTTAAAAATTGAAAAAAAGGGAAAAACCAAAAAATTTTTTTAAAAAAAATTTTTTTAAAATTTTTTGGGGGTTTCCCAAAAACCCCTTTTTCCCCTTTTATTTTTTTTTCCCCCTTTCCCCCAAAATAAATTTAAAAAATTTTTAAAATTTTTTTTTTTTTTTTAAAATTTTTAAAAATTTTAGGGAAAAAAAAAAAACCCCCCCAAAAAATTTTTTTTTTTTTTTTAAAAAGGAATAAAAGGGCCCCCTTTTTTTAAAATTTCCCCCCCCCTTTTTTAAAAAAAAAGGGAACCCGGGGGAAAACAAAAAAAAAAACCCCCCCCAAAAAAATTTTTTTTTTAAAAAAAAACCTGGGGGTTCTTCCCAAAAAAAACCCCAAAAGGGTTTTTTTTTTTTCCCCCTTTTAATTTTCTTTTTTTAAAAAAATTTTTTTTTTTTCCCCAAAATCTTTTAAAAAATTTTTAAAACCCGGGGGGGCCCCCGGGGAAAAAAATTTTTAAAATTTTTAAAAAATTTTGGGGGGGGCCCCTTAATTTTTTTAAATTTTTTTTTAAAAAACTAAGGGCCCCTTTTTTTTTTTACCCTTAAAAAAAGGGTTTTAAAAATTTTTTAATTCTTTTTTTCCGGAAAATTTAAAAATTTTTAAAAAATTTTTTTTTAAAATTTAAAAATTTTTAAAAAATTTTTTTAAAAAAAAAAATTTTTTTAAAAATTTTTCTTAAAAAAAAGGGAATTTTTTTTAAAAATTGGTTTCCCCCAAAAATTTTTTTATTTCAAATTTTTTTTTTTTTTTTTGGTTTTTTTCTTTTGGTTCCCCCCCCCCCAAAAAATTAAAAAACAAAAAAAAACCAAAGGGGGTTTTTTAAAAAAATTTTTTTTTGGAAAAATTTTTTTAAAAATTTTTTGGGGGGGGGGGTTTTTTCCCTTTTTAAAAAAAGGGTTTTTTTTGGGTTTTAAAGGGGAAAAATTTTTAAAAAAAAAAAAAAAAAAAATTTGGGGGGGTTTTAAAAAAAAAAAAAGGGGGGGGGGGGGGTTTTTTGGGGGGAAAAAAAGGGGGCCCGAAAAACAAAATTTCCCCCGGTTTTTTTTTTTTTTCCCCCCAAATTACCCAAAAAAAAGGGGCCCCAGTTTCCGGGGTTTTTTCCAAAAATTTTTTAAAATTTTTTTTCCCAAAAGGGGCCCCCCCTTTTTTTAAGGAAAAAAAATCCGGTTTTTTATTTTTGGGGAAAAAAATTAAAAATTTTTCCCGTTTTCCTTTTTTGGGTTTTAAAAAATTTTTTTTTTTTAAAAAAAAAACCCCCTTTTTTTTTTCCCCCCCCCCGGGGCCCCAAAAAGGCCGGGGGGGGAAGGGGGTTTTAAAAAAAAGGGGTTTAAAAAAACCCCCCAAAAAAAGCCAAAAAAATTTTTTGGGAAGGTTTTTGGGGGAAAAAATTTTGGGGTTGGGGGAAAAGGGTTTTTTTTTTTTTAAAAAAGGGGGGGGGCCCAAAAAGGGTTTTTTTTTCCCTTTTTAAAATTTTTTCCCCCCTTTTTCCCCCCCCCCCGGGGGGGGGAAAAATTAAAATTTTAAAATTTGGGGGGGGCCCCCCCCCAAAAAAATTTTTTTTTCCCAAAAAAGGAAAAAACCAAATTTTGGGGAAAAAAAATTTTTTAACCCTTTTGGGGGTTTTTTTTTTTTTTTAAATTTTTAAAAAAAGGTGGGGGGGGAAAAAAAAAAAATTTTAAAAAAAAACCCCTTTTTAAACCCAAAAAAGGGAAAAAATTTTGAAAAAATTTTTTAAAAAAGGGTTAAAACGAAAAGGGTTTTCCCAAAAGGGAATTTTTTTTTTTTAAAAAAAAAAAGGGGCCCGGGGGAAAAAAAAATTTTAAAAAAATTAAACCCCCCAAAAAAAAAAAACCCCCCCCCCCCGGGGGGAAAAATTTGGGGGGGGGGAAAAAGGAAAAAGGGGGAAAAAACCCCTTTTCCCCAAAAGGAGGGAAAAATTTTTGGGGCCCCTGGGGGGGGTTTTTTTCCGGTTAAAAAAAGGGAAGGGTTTTGGTTTGGAAAAAAAAATTTTTTTTTTTTAAAAATTTTTTTTTTTTTAAAAAAAAAATTTTTTAAAGGGGGTTTTAAAAAATTAATTTTTCCGGGGGGGAAAAAAGGGCCCCTTTTTAAAAATTTTACCAAAAAATTTTAAAAAAAACCAAAAAAAATTTTTTTTTTTTCCCCCCCAAAAAAGGGGTTTTTTAACCAAAAAAAAGGGGGGTTTTGGGGAATTTTTTTTGGGGGTTTTTAAAATTTTTGGGTTTTTTTGGGGGGCCCAAAAAAAATTTTAAACCCAATTAAAATTTTTTGGAATTGGGGGAAAAAAAATTTTTAAAGGGGAAAATTTTGGTTTTTTTTTTTTTTTTTTAAAAAAAGGGGGGGGGTTTTTTCCCCCGGCTTTTTTTTTTAAAAATTTTTTCCAAAATGCCTTTTTTGGGGGGAATCCCCCCCCGGGGGGGGGGGGGGGGGGGGGGGGGGGGCCCAAAAGGGGGGGGGGGGGGGAAAAATCTTTTTTGGGGTTTTTTTTTAAAAATTTTTTGGGTTTTTTTTTTTTAAAAAAAAAATTTTTTTTTGGGGGTCCCTTTGAAAATTTAAAAAAAAGGGGGGAAAATTTGGTTTTTATTTTTGGGGAAAAAAGGGGGGAAAAAAAAAGGGTGTTTAACCCGGGGGGGGTTTTTGGGGGGAAACTTTTGGGGGGGGAAATTTTGGGGGGGTTTTTTCCCCGGGGGAAAAATTTTTTTTTAAAAAAATTTGGGAAAATTCCTTTTTAAAAATTGGGGGTTTCCAAAAACCCTTTTTTTGGGGGGGGGGGAAAAATTAAAAGGGTTTTTTTGGGAAAGGGGGGTTTTTTTAAAAAAAATTTTTTGGGGAACCCGGGGGGGTTTGTTTTTTTTTTGATTTTTTTTTTTGGGGGGGGGGTTTTTGGGGGGGGGGGGAAAAATTTTCTTTGGGTGGGGGGGGGTTTTGGTTTTTAAAACCTTTTTTTAAAAAAATTTTTTAAGGAAAAATTTTTTTTTGGGCGGGGGGGGTTTTTTTTTTTTTGGGGGTTTTTTTTTGATTTATTTTGGGGGGGAAAAGGGGGTTTTAAATTTTGGGGAATTAAATTTTGGGGGGGGGGTTTTTTAATTTTTTTTTAAATTTGGTTTTTTTTTTAAAAAAAAAAAGGTTTTTTTAAAAAAAAATTTTTTTTTTAAGGGTTTTAAATTTTTTGGGGGACCCAATTTTTTTTAAAATTTTTGGGCCGGGGGGGGGTTTAAATTTTTTTTGGTTTGGGGGGTTTTTTTTAAAATTTTTTTTTTAATTTTTTTTTTTAAAAGGTTAAAATTTTAAAAAAAAAAAGGGGGAAAATTTGGGGGGGGGAAAAAGGTTTTTCCCCAATTTTTTTTCCCCTTTTTTTTTAAAAAAATTTTTTTGGGGGGAAAAAAAGGGTTTTAAGGCGGGGGGAAATTTAAAGGGGGGGGTTTTTTTTTGGGGGGGGTTTTTGGGGGGAAAAATTTTTTTTAAAAAATTTTTTTGGGGGGGGTTTTTTTTTTTTTTTGGGGTTTTTTTTAAAAAACCTTTTTTGGGGTTTTCGGTTTGGGTTCCCTTTTTTTTTTTAAAAAAAAGGGGGGTTGGGGGGGGTTTTTTTTTTTGGGGGGAAATTTTTTGAATTTTTTTTGGGGGGGGGAAAAAAGGGGGAAAAAATTTTTGGGGGTTAGAGGGTTTTAAATTTTTAAATTTTGGGTTTTTTGGTTAAAAAATTTTTTTTTTTTAAAAAATTTAAAAAAAAATTTTTTTTTTTTTTTTAAATTTTTTTAAAAGGGGGAAATTTTTCCCCCGGGGGTTTTGGGGTTTTTAAAAAACCCCAAAATTCTTTGGGGGGTTTTGGAAATTTTTTGGGGGGAAATTTTTGGGGGGGGGAAATTTTTTCCCTGGGCCAAAAAAAAAAAATTTCCTTTTGGGGGTTTTCCGGGTTTTGGGGTTTTAAAAACCCGGGGGGGGGGTTTTTGGGGGGTTTGGGTTGGGGGGGTTTTTTTAAATATTTTTTTAAAAAATTTTTTTGGGGCCTTTTTTTTTTGGGGATTTCCCCTTTTTTTTCCCCCCCCCCTTTTAAAAAAAGGGGGGGGGGGTTTTTTCCCTTTAATTGGGGGGGTTTTTAAAGGGGGGGGAACCTTTTTAAAAAGGGTTTTTAACCAAAAACCCCCCAAAACCCCTTGGGTTTGATTGGGAAAAAAAAAGGGGGGCCCCAATTTTAAAAATTTTCCCGGGGTTTTTAAAAAATTTTATTTTTGGGGGCTTTTTTAAAAAGGGGGGGTTTTTTTTTTTTTTTCCCCAAAAACCGGGGGAAAAAAAAAATTTTTAAAACTTTTTTTTTTTGGTAAAAAATTTTTAAAATTTTCCTTAAAAAAGGGGTAAAATTTTTAAAATTTAAACCCCCCCGGGGGAAAATTTTTTTTTTTTTTTTTGGGGGGGAATTAAGGGGTTTTTTTGGGGGGTTTTTTGGGGTTTTTGGGGGAAACAAAAAAAAAAAGGGGAAAAAAAATTGGGTTTTTTTTTTTTTTGGGGGGGGGAAAAAATTTTTTTTTCCCCCCAAAATTTGAAAAAAATTCCCCAAAAAGGGGTTTTTTTTTTGGGGGGTTAAATTTTTTTTTTAAAAAAATTTGGGGGTTTTTTCCCCCCGGGGGGTTTTTTTTTTGGCCAAAAATTCCTTTGAATTTTTGGGGGGGGGGGAAAAATTTTTTTTAAAATTTTTTTTAAAAAAAAAAATTTTTTTTAAAAAAACCGTTGATTTTTTAAAAATTAAAGGGGGAAGGGGTTTAAAAAAAAAAAACCCCTTTGGAAAAAATTTTTTTAAATTTTTTCCTTTTTTTGGGGGGAAAAAAAAAAAATTTTTTTAAAAAAGGTGACAAAAAATTGGGGGGAAAAATTTTAAATTTTTTCCCAAAAAAAAGGGGGGGGGGAAACCCCTTGGGAAATTTTTTTTTTTTGGGGGGTAAAATTTTTTTTTTGGGGTGGAAAAAAATTTTTTTTTAAAAAAAAAAATTAAAAAAAAAATTTTTTTTCCCAAAAATTTTAAAAAAAGGGGCCAAAAAAAAAAATAAAAGGAAAAAAATTTTTAAAAAAAAAAAGGGGTTTTTTTTTAAAAATTTTTGGGGTTTTTTTTTTGGGGTTTTTTTAAAAAAAATTTTTTAAAAAAAAAATTTTTTTAAATTTAAATTTAAAAAAATTTTTAAAAATTTTTTTTTTTTTAAAAATTTTTTTTTTCCCCCCGGGCCCCAAAAAAAAATTTTAAAAAAAAAAAATTTTTAAAAAAAAAAATTTTTAAAAATTTTTGGGTTTTTTAAAAATTTTTTGGGGAAAAAAAAAAAGGGGGGGTTTTTTTTAAAAAAACCCCCCTTTTTTCCCGGAAAATTTAAAAAGGGGGCCTTTTTTTTTTAAAAAAAGGGGGAAAAATTTTTTTTTTTAAAAAAAATTTTAAATTTTTAAAAAATTTTTTCCCTTTTAATTTTGGGAAAAAAAAAAAAAGGGCCCCCCCCCGGGGGGGAAAATTTTCCTTTGGGAAAAAGGGGGTTTTTGGGAAAAAAATTTTAAAATTTTAAAAAAAATAAAAAAAATTTTTTTAAAAAAAAATTAACCTTAAAAAAAAAAAAAAGGGGGTTTAAAAAAAAAATTTTTTTTGGGGGGGGGAAACCCGGGCCTTTTTAAAACCCCAATTTTTTTTTTAAGGGGGGGGGGGGTTTTTTTTAAAAATTTTTAAAAAAATTTAAAAAAAAAAAAAAAAACCCCTTTAAAAAAATTTTTGGGGGGGGGGGGGAAAAAAAAAAAAAAATTTTTTTTAAAAAAACCCCTTTTTAATTTTTAATTTTTCCAAAAGGGGTTTTTTTTAAAAAATTTTGCCCTTTTTTTTAATCCCGGGGGAAAAAAAAAGGGGGAAAAATTTTTGGGGGGGGAAAACCTTTTTTTTCCCCCCCCCCCCCCAAAAAAAAAAAAAGGGGTTTTGGGGGAAAACCATTTTTTCCTTTTAAATTTTAATTTTTAATTTTTTTTCCCCTTTTTCCCCCGGGGGGGGGGGGGGGGGTTTTTTTGGGTTTTTTTTTTTTAAAAAAATTTTTTAAAAAAATTTTTAAAAAAAATTAAAACCCCCAAGAAAAAAAAAAACCCCCAATATTTTTTTAAAAAGGGAAAAAAAAAATTTTTTTAAAAAAAAAAAAAAAGGGGGGTTTTGGGGGAAATTTGAAAAAAGGATAAAAAATTTTTTTTTAAAAAAAATTTTTTTTAATTAAAATTAAAAGATTAAAAAAGGGGGGGGGGAAAAAAAAAAAAATTTTTTAAAAAATTTTTAAATCCCCCCCCAAAAAAAAGGGGGGGGTTTTTAAATTTGGGGGAAAACCCCAACCCCGGGGGGGGGGTTTGGGGGGGGGGTTGGGGGAAACCTTTAAAAATTTTAAAAAAGGGGGGGTTTATTTTAAAAAAAAGTTTTTTTGGGGGGGGGGGAAAAAAAACCCCAAAAAATTTTTTTTTAAAAAATTTTTTTTGGGGGTTAAAAAAAGGGGGGGGAAAAACAAATTTTTTGGGGGGGTTTTAAAGGGGGGGTTTTTTTTGGGGGGGGGGGGGGGGAAAAAAAAAAGGGGGGGGGGGGGGGGAAAAAAACCCGGGTTGGAAAAGGGGGAAAAAATCCTTTTTTCCAAAACCCCCGGGGGGTTGGGGGGAAAAAATTTTTTTTTTTTTGGGGGGGTTTTTCCAAAAAAAGGGAAATTTTTTTTTTTAAAAAAAAATTTTTTTTTTAAGGACTAAAAAAAACCCGGGGGTTTTTTTCCCTTTGGGTTTTTTTTTTTTAAAAAATTGGGGGGGGGGTTTTTTTGGGGGGGGGGGGAAAAGGGAAAAGGGGGGGGGGGGGCCCGGGGGAAAAATTTTTGGGGAAAGAAAAAAAAGGGGTTAGGGGGGTTGGGAAAAAAAAATTTTTTCCCCCCGGGGGGGGGGTTTTTCCCCAAAAAAATTTTTTAAAAGGGGGGAAAAAATTTTTTAAAATTTTTTTTTTTTTTTGGGGGGGGGGTTTTAAAACCGGGGGAAAAAAAAGGGGGGGGCCCCGGTTTTTTTTAAAGTATTTGGGGGGGGGGGAAAAAAAAAGGGGGGGGAAAAAAAAAAAAAGGGGGGGGTTTTTTCCCCCTTTTTTGGGGGTTTTGGGGGGGGGGGGAAAAATTTATGGTTGGGGGAAGGGGGGAAAAAAGGGGTTTGGGGGGGGGTTTTTAAAAAAAAGGGTTTGGGGCCCCCGGGGTTTTGGGAAAAAAGTTTTTTTAAAAAAATTTTTTGGGGGGTTATTGGTTTAAGGGTTTTTTTTTTTTTTTAAAAGGGGGGGTTTTTTTTTAAAATTTTTAAATTTTTAAAAAAGGGGTTTTAAAAAAATTTAAAAGGGGCCTTTTTTGGGGAAATTTTTTTTTTTTTAAAAAATTTTTTTGGGTTTTTTTTAAAAAAATTGGGGTTTTTTTTTTTTTTTTTTTTTTTTGGGGGGGGGGTTTTTTGGGGGGTTTTTGGGGGTTTGGGGGTTGGGGGGGGGGTTTTAAAAAGGGGGGGGGGGGGGGGGGGGGGGTAAAAAAGGGAAAAAGGGGTTTTTTTTTTGGGGTTTTTTTTTTAAAAAAGGGGGTTTTTTGGGGGGGTAGGGGGTTTTTTTTGGGGGGGGTTTTTTTTTAAAAAAAGGGGGGGGTTTTTTTGGGGGGGGGGGGTTTTTTTTTTTAAAAAAAATTTTTAAAAAGGGTTTGGGGAAAATTTTTTGGGGGAAAAATTTTTTTTTTTTAAAAAAAAGGGGGGGTTTTTTTTAAAAGGAAAAAAATTTTTAAAAAAAAATTTTTTTTAAAAAAAAAAAAATTAAAAAAAAATTTTTTTTTTTTTTAAAAATTTGGGGGGTTTTTTTTTGGGGGGGTTTGGGGTTTTTTTTTTTCCCGTTTTTTTTTTTTAAAAAAAAAAATTGGGGTTTGGGAAAAAAAAATTTTTTAAAAAGGGGGTTTTTTTTTGTTTGGAAAAATTTTTTTTTAAAATGGGAAAAAAAAAAAGGGGGGGAAAAGGGGGTTTTTTTTAAAAAAATTTTGGGGGGGGGGGAAGGGAGAGAAAGGGAAATTTTTAAAAAAAAACAATTTTTTTAAAAAAAAAGGGGGGGGTTTTTTAAAAAAAATTTTTTTTTAAAAATTTTTTTTAAAAAAAAAGGGTTTGGGGGGTTTTTTTTTTTTTTTGGGAATTTTTTAAAAAAAAAAAAAGGGGGGGGGGGCCCAATTTTCCCAACCCCCAAAACCCCTTTTTTTTTGGGGGGGTTTTTTTTGGGGGGGTTTTTAAAAGGGGGGGGAAAAAGGGGGTTTTTTTTTTAAAGGGGGGGGGGGGCAAAAAGGGGAAAACGGGTTTTTTTTTTGGGGGGGGGGAAAAAAATTTTGGGGGGGGGGGGGGAAAAAATTTTTTTTTAAAAAAAAATTTTAAAAAATTTTTTTGGGGGTGGTTTTTTTTTTTCGGGGGGGAAAAAAAAATTTTTTTTTAAAAAAAATTAGGGGGGGGGGGTTTTTTAAAAAAAATTTTTTTTTTAAAAAAAAAAAAAAATTTTTAATTTTTTTTCCCTTTTGGGGGGGGGGGAAAAATTTTTTTGGGGGGGGGGGGGGGGTTTGGATTTTTTAAAAAAAAAGGGGGGAAAAAGGGTTTTTTTGGGAAAAATTTTTTTTTTAAAAAAATTTTTTTTTTTAAAATTTTTTTTGGGGGGGTTTTTGGGGGGAAAAGGGAAAGGAAAATTTAAAAAAAAAATTTTTTTAAAAAAATTTTTTTTGGGGTTTTCCCCCCTTATTTTTTTTTTTAAAAATTTTTTTAAATTTTTTTTTTAAAAAATTTTAAAAGGGGGGGGGGGTTTTTTTTTGGGGGGGGTTTTTTTTTCCCCCTTTTTGGGGTTTTGGGGAAGGGGGGTTTTTTTTTTTTTAAAAAAAGGGGGTTTGGGAAAAAGGGGGCCCGGGGGGTTTTTTCCCCAAATTTTTTGGGGAAAAAAAAGGGGGGAAATTTTTTTCCCCCCCCCCCCCCCCCAAAAAAAGGCGGGTCAAATTTGGGGGGGGGGGGGAAAAATTTTTTGGTAATTCCCCCCAAAGGGGTTTTTTGGGGGGAAAAGGGGGGGGGGAAAAAAAGGGGGGGGGTTTTGGGGGGGGGGGGCCCCGGGGGGTTTTTGGGGGGGAGGGGGGGGGCCCTTTTTTGGGGGGGGGGAAAACCCCCCCGGGGGAAGGGGGTTTCCGGTTTAAAGGGGGGGGGGGTTTGGGGGAAAAAAATTTTTTAAAAAAAATTTTTTTTTAAAAGGGGGGGTTTTTTTAAAAAAAATTTTTTGGGGGGAAATTTTTTTTGGGGGGGGGGAAAAAAAAAAAACCCAAAATTTTTTTTAAAAAAATTTTTTTTGGGTTTTTTTTGGGGGTAAAAATTTTGGGGGGGGGTTTTTAAAAATTTTTTTCAAAAAATTTTTTTTGGGTTTTTTTTTTTGGGGGGGAAAAGGAAAAAAATTTTTAAAAGGAAAAAAAAAAAAAATTTTTGGGGGGGGGGGTTTTTTTTGGGGGGTTTAAAAAAAAAAAAAAATTTTTTGGATTTTTTTTTGGGGGTAAAAAAAAAAAAACCCCCAAAAAAAAAATTTTTTTTGGGGGGGTTTTTGGGGGGGGGGTTTGGGGGGGGTTTTTTTTTTAAAAATTTTTTTATTTTTTTTTTTTTTTGGTTTTGGGGGGGGGTTTTTAATTTAATTTTTTTTTTTAAAAAAAAATTTAAAGGGGTTTAGTTAAAAAAATTTTTTTTTTTAAAAAAAAGGGGGAATTTTTTTTGGGGGGGGGAAAAAAAAGGGAAAAAACCCGGGGGGAAAAAAAAATTTTTGGGGGGGGGGGGGTTTTTTTAAAAAAAAAAGGGGGGGGGGGGGAAAACTAAAAAAAAATTTTGGGTTTTTTTTTCCCAATTTTTTTAAAAAAGGGGGCGGAAAAAAAAAAAATTTTTTTTAAAAAAAGGGGGAAAAAGGGCCAAAAAAGGGGGGGGGAAAAGGGAAATTTTTTTTTTTTTTGGGGGGGGGTTTTTTTTTTGGGGGGGGAAAAAAAAGGGTTTTTTTTTTAAAAAAAAAAAAGGGTTTGGGGGGGGGCCCGGGGTTTTTAAAAAAATTTAAAAAAAAGGGGGAAAAAAAAAAAAAAGGGGAAAAAAAAATTTTTAAAAAAAAGGGGGGGGGGGGGAAAAAAAATTTTTTGGAAATAAAATTTTTTTTTAAAAAAAATTTGGGAAAAAAATTTTCCTTTTTTTAAAAGGTTTTTTTTTTTGGTTTTAAAAAAATTTTTTTTGGAAAAAAAAAAAAAAGGGTTTTTGGGTAAAAAATTTTTTTTTTCCCCCCCTTTGGGGGTTAAAAATTTTTTAAATTTGGAAAAAATTTTTCCCCCTTTTTTTTGGGGGAATTGGGTTTTTTTTTTGGGGGGGAAAATTTAAAAATTTTTAAAATTTTTTTGGGGGGGGTTTTTTTTTTTGGGGGGAAAAAAATTTGGGGGTTTGGGGGGGGTTTTAAAAAAAGGGGGGGGGGGGGGGTTTTTTTTGGGGGGGGTTTTTAAAGGAAGGGGGGGGGGGGGGTTTGGGGGGGGGGGAAAAGGGGGGGTTTGGGGCCCCCCCCCAAAGGGGGGGGGGGGGGGTTTTTAAAAATTTAAAAAAAAAAAGGGGTTTTTTGGGGGGTTTTTTTTAAAAAAAAAGGGGGGGGGTTTTTTTGGGGGGGGAAAGGGGAAATTGCCCCTTTTTAATTTTTTTAAAAAATTCCCCTTTTTTTTTTTTTTTTTTAAAAAGGGGGGGGGGGGGTTTTTTTTTGGGGGGTTTTTTTTTTTTTAAAAAATTTTTTTTTTTAAAAAAAAAAAAAAGGGGGGGGGGGGGGGGGGTTTTTTTTTTAAGGGGGAAAATTTAAAATTTTTTTTTCCCCCCCGGGTTTTTAAAATTTTAAATTAAATTTTTAAATTTTAATTTAAAAAAAAAAAGGCCCAAAGGGGTTTTTTTTTAAAAAGGGGAAAAAAAGGGGGGGGGTTTTTTTTTTTTGGGGGAAAAAAAAAAAATTTTCAAAAAAAATTTTTTAAATTTTTTTTAAAAAATTTTTTTTTTTTTTTGGGGGGGGGGGGGGAAAAAAAAGGGGGGTTTTTTTTTTTTGGGGGGGGGGGGGTTTTTTTTTGGGGGTTTTTTTTCCCCGGGTTTTTTTGGGGGTTTTTGGGGGAAAAAAAAAAAATTTTTTAAATTTTTTTTTTGGGTTGGGGGGTTTTTTAAAAAGGGGGGGGGAAAGTTTTTTAAATTTTTTTTTTAAATTTTAAAAAGGGTTTTTTTGGGGGGGGGGGTTGGGGGGGTTTTTGGGGAGTGTGGGGGGGGGGGGGGGGGGGGGGGGGTTTAAGATTGTTTTGAAAAATAGATATTAATTTGGGGGGGGATATTTTTAAGTTTTGGTATAATTTGGTTTTGTGTTTTTTTTTTTTTTGGGGGGGTTTTGTTGTTTTTATGGGGGGGGGGGGGGTGGGGGGGGGGGGGGGGTGAAATATTTGGGGGGTTTTTTAAAAAAAAAAGAGGGGGGTTTTTAAGGGAAAAAAAAAGGGGGGTTTTGAATAAATAGTGAAATAGGGGGGGGGGTTTTAAGGGGGAAAAAATTTTAAAGGGGGAAAAAAAAGGTTTTTTTTATAAAAAGGGGGGGGGGGGGGGTAAAAAGTAAAAGAAAAAGTTTTTAAGAGGGAGAGGGAATATTATAAAAAGGGGGGGGTGGGGGGGGGGGGTTGTAATAAATTTTAATATAGTTGGGTTTGTTTTTATTATATATAAGTAAGGGGGGGGGGGGGGGGGGGGGGTATAATTAATTGGTTTTATATATGTGGTGTGGGTTTTTGGGGGGGGGGGGGGGGGTATATTTAATATAGGGGGGGGGGGATATATTTTTTTGTATTTTTTGATTGGGGGGGGGGGGTGGGGGGGGGGGAGGGGATTTTTTAAAAAAAAAAAAAAATTGGGTGGTTTGGGGGGGGGGGGGTATATTTTAAGGGGGGAAGGGGGAAAGTGGTTGGGGGGGGGTTATTGGATGGGGGGGGTGGGGTGTTATATATGGGGGGGGGGGGGTTTTTTAAAAAAAAAAAATTTTTTTTTTAAAAGGGGGGTTTTGGGGGGGGGGGGTTTTAAGGTGTTTTGGGGGGGGAAAATTTTTTTTTGGGGGGTGGGGGGGGGGGGGGAAAAAAAAAAATTTTTTTTTTTGGGTTTTTGGGTTTTTTTTTTTTTTTAAAAAATTTTTTGTTTTTTTTTTTGGGGGGGATATAGTTAAAAATATAAAAAAAAAAAATTAAAAGGGGGGGGGGGGGGGGGGGGGGGGGGGGGAAGGGGGGGGGGATTTGGGGGTGATATATAAATAGATTTAAGGGGGGGGGGGATTAGGGGGGGGGGGGGATAATGGGTGTATTAAATTATATAGTTTTGGTGGGATGGAGGTTTGGGGGTTTTAAATTTTGGTATTGAGGGGAAACCCCCTTTTAATGTTAAAATGTAGTTGGGGGGGGGGGGGTTGTTTAAAAAAAAAAATTAATAAAAGTTATTTGGGGGGGGGTTTGGGGGGGGGGGGTTTTTTTTGTTTGGATTTGTGGGGGTTTTTTATTTGTTGGGGTATTGGGGGGGGTGTTTGGGGGGAAAGGGATGGTTTTTTTTGTTTGTATTTGTTATATTTTGGGGGATTTTGGGGAGGGATGAAAAAGATGGTATTAGTTTTGGGTTGGGTATTGGGAAAATTTTTGTATATTAATAAAAGATTAGGGGGGGGGGGGGGGGGGATATATTAAGGAAAGGAAAAAAAAATTAAAAAGTTATTTGGGGGGGTTGTTTTTTGTATTTAATTTTATTTGATTTGTGTTTTTTGGTTTTTATATATGGGGGGGGTTTGGGTGTATTTAATGGGGGTAAAAGGGGGAATAGGGGTAATAAGGTATTAAGGGGGGGGGGGGGGGGTTTATGGATTAATTGGGGGAGGTTATTGATTAAGGGGGGGGGGGGGTAGGGGGGGGGGGGGGGGTTTTTTTGGGGGGGGGGTAATGAATAAAGAATTGGAAAGGGGGAAATTTTTTTTTTTTAAAATAAAAAAAAATTTTATAGGGGGGGGGGGGGGGGGGGGGTTTTTGGGGGGGGGGTTTATTTTTGGGGGGGGGGTTTTTTTGGTGGGTGGAATAAAAGGGGTTTGTGTTTTAATTTTTTAAAAAATTTAGTGAGAGAAAATTAAAAAAAAGTGGGGGGGGGGGGGGGAAAAAAATTTTAATAAAAAGGGGAAAAAAAAAAAAAAAAAAAAAAAAGGGGATAAATTTTTTATAAAGGGGGGTATTATGGGGGGGGGGGGGGGGCCCCCTTTTTTTTGGTGTTTTTGGTTTTTAAAATTAATAGAAAAAAAAAAAAAAAAAAAGAAAATTTTAAGTGAAGGGGATAAGGGGTAAGGGTTTATAGGGAATGGGGGGGGGGGGGGGAAAAAAAATTTTTTTTTTTTCCCCCCCGGGTATTTGGGGGGGGGTTTTTTTTTGGGGGGTTTTGGCCTTTTTTTTTTTAAAAAAAAAAAATTTTTTTGGGGGGGGGGTTTAAAGGGGGGGGTTTTTTTTAAAGATTTTTTTTGGGGGGGGGGGGGGGTTTTTTAATTTTTTTTTAAAAAAAAGGGGGTTTGGGAAAAATTTTTTTTTTTTTTTGGGGGGGGTTTTTTGGGGAAAAGGGGGGGGGAAAAAAAAGGGTTTTTTTTTTTTTTTGGGGGGGTTTTTTTAAAAAAAGGGGGGGGGGTTTTTTTTTTGGGGGTTTTTTGGGTTTTGGGTTTTTTAAAAAATTTTTTTTTTAAAATTGGGGGCCGGGGTTTTTTTTAAAAAAAATTTTTTAAAAAAAAAATTTTAAAAAAAAATTTTTTTTTTTTAAAAAAATTAAAAAAAAAAATTTTTTTGGGGAAGGGGGGGGGAAAAATTTTTTTGGGGGGGGGGGGGGGGAACCCTTTTTTTTGGGGGCCCTTTTAAAAAAATTTTTTTTTTTTAAAAAAAAAAAAAAGGGGGGTTTTTTTTTAAAAAATCTGAATACTGTAAATCCCTTTGAGAGATGGCAAACACCATTTCAAGGAATTCCGGGGGCTTTAATGTCCCACGATGGTCTTTACCGATTGTAGTTTTACACTTAGTACAATGTTTATGAATTCTGTTCACATTGTTTTTTTGCGCATTGAAAATCATTTTCCTAGCAATTTAATATATAAGGGTCCAAACATGGGTATTAAACCGACGACTAGGGTTCTTCCAATTCAGCCTTAAGGGTTTAAGATGAACGTCCCAGCAGCTGTAGTGTTTCTGCAAAGGAATCAGGCTATCCGTCCAGCCACCTAGTGTGGATTGAAATCAAATCAACAGAGGAAAGATGCTGTAACTGCGCTTACCATAGTCCCCTTTCCATTCTTTGTTAATCACGTTCCTTACGTTTTGTTGTAAAGGATACATCTATTTACTCACAACTTTAGTACTTCAGATTGTACCTGAATTCATTCTAACCAAGGATCTATTATTGGATACATCTTTCATCGAGCAGACCTTGCACCTGGAGTCGGTACCTGCAAAGACACATCAGATGTCTCAGTGGCTTGCTGATTGGACGAAGACAGCATTTCTCCTAATTGCCTGAGCTCCCAGTTCCCCGGGACGGAAGTCACGCCTATAACGGTGAGGTCCTTTCTCACTTTCACGTATCAATGCTGACCACCTCGACAACAGACACCTCGGACAGGAACCCGGTGCATCTGTGGAGCGGAAGAGGGAGTTTCACGCCGGGGCGAGGCGAGAATCTCGAATCCTGTGCTCACTCCCATGTGAGCAGATGGGAGCATAGGACCGAGAAGGCATTCAGGTAGAGCATTAAACTACTCCATTTATTAGGAATGATGATTGTTTGTCATCCAAGGGGCATAACGATACATACAATGTTTATAATGTCCCCACTTCCAGATTAAACAACATCCGAAGGATGTTACAGATTCCAGAGGGGACAATAACAGAAACACTACTATTAGTCCATTTTTGCTTCCCTGGTTAAGTCCTTCGAAGGAGATGTTTACAGATTCCAGGGACATAACACTGGTTTATTTGTCTTTTGCTGTCCTGCTTTTCTTCCTGGTTAAGTCTTCGAAGGACGTGACAGAATCAAGGGAACATATCACAAAACACTATCATTAGAGTCTTTTGCTTCCTGGCTTAAGTCTTCGAAGGATGTTACAAACATCCACGGTCCATAACATATGGACTGTTATTTATGTCTTTGCTTCCTGGTTAAGTCTTCGAAGGATATTACAAAGAATCCAGGGTCATAACATTGTTAATTGTCTTTGCTTTCCTGGTGAAGTCTATCGAAGGGTGGTACAGAAATCTAGGGCTCATAACACATGTTACTTTTTCTTTTTGCTTCCTGGTTATAAGACTCTTTCGAAGGGGTGTATACAGGAAAAGAATCCAAGGGACACTAACAGAAACAACATATCATTAGTCTATTACTTCCTGGTTAATATCTTCCGAAGGATGTTGCAGAGTCCTAGGGTAAAACGCTTTTGCTGAACCTTCCTTGAAGCAAACTTAAACATTTACAGTTCCAAGCCCTTAAATTTCACTAAACTGTGAATAATGGGTTTAACCTCTCCAATTATAACTTTAGTCGACATATGAATACTAACCTATAGCCTAGGGGCTCATTCTTCCATTAGGAGGTGATCCACCGTTCGACAAGGGATTCAATGTTCCAGGAAAGGTCTATAAATATTTGCTAATATCTCTTGGATTTGATTCCCTTTTTAAAATTTTACCTAAAGATAGTGCAATAAACTAATAAAGAATTTCATTGGTGTCAGTTTTGGTTTTTACGGAATTATGGAACTTTTTGTTCATAATTAAAATACTGATGTAGATACAAACTGCAACTCATTTCCAAGGATCATCTTTATCGTTCAGTAAATCAATTCTTGATGAGAAAGGCTGTAACACACGAGTTCAGGGGGTACTTAAATTCCATCCCGTAGCATTTGCCCCCAGAAAATTGTCCTGCAACTCTACAATGTGGGACGTTACATTAGGCTAAATATGGCCCTGTTTAAAACGAGATGTAGCGCTCTGCGTACCAGAAGGGGACCGGGATTAAAGGGGGCGGCAGAACTTCAGTCCCAACCTTTTTAACGGGAAAAGACAATAACTCGGCAATCTAAGAGGCACTAATTGGAGAAATGAATTAGGAGGAGGGGAAAGGCTCAATATGTTTAACTGGAGGACTGGTGGGTAATGGACGATGGACAGGAGCAAACCCTCTCTATCCCCGGCCTACTGACCTACTTCGGACTTCTGGTTACATTTGGTTGTATCGGCGGCTGACTGAGCAAGACATACTCTGAACCTAGGAAGTCTTCTGGCTTCATTAGAAGTGTTGGGCTAAATGACTAATCGACTAGTGGTTAGTTATTCGAACTAGTGGGCCTAAAGTATTCGACTAGTCCCGATTGATTTGAACGGACTAGTACATTGCGTTTTTCAATGTTACTCGTAGCGTTTTTGCTCTGAGTTTATACCTTGGAATACATTGAGCGTATTGGTTCGTAGTGTATACATTAAAAATAAGCAGATGCAAACCTTATTACTTTTATCTAGTAATGAAAACCTTCCAGATATTAATATCGATTAGTTTACATTCCAGTATAAATATTTAAAATCGTTAGTATTTCTTCTACCCTACCAAAGTATAAACGCCTCATAATTAAAAAAAAGTAAAAAAATTGCGTAAAATGCTCAATTTTGTAATAACATGGCATTTGTCAATATTTAAATTACAAAATTTCTTTATACTCCACTTTACAGTAAGTCTTACATTATTCGGTTTGAATTATAATTAATTTTTTATTTAGTAATTATAGTGCAAAAACAATATTTTATTCACCAATTTTTTGGGACAAGTCCTTAGACTCCTATCTATCATTTGCTGCTTGTTCCGATAATTGAAAGGTTTCGTTTAGAAGGGATCTGACGATAACGTACCTTTAGCAAGTTAACATAATATCTAAAAATATACAATTTTTATTTATTTCCTCACAATAAGGGCAGAGGGTGTTTCTTTTGGTCCATCAAGTAAAGGTGAGTCTCCAAATAGTGTTGTGAAACTATAAGAGCCAATTATTAACGGCTGGCGACTAGAATATATCATTGGCATCAGTGGACTTCTTTTCATGTCCCAAAGTCAAGAAAAATAAAACTAGCTCGACTCAGTTTTTGACGACTAGTCTAGTCGGTGTTTGAATGTAGTCCGGGCTAGTCACTATGTCGGGTTAGTAAAAAGCAGTCCCCGATCACGAAATCCAATAGATTGTAATATACGTGATATCTTTCGAACGAAGTCATAATACCAATATAGGAATTGACGTTAGATTGCCTCATAAAACGTTCACAATCTAATTTTTGGAAATATAGTCCTCGATTTATTAAATTAAATCGTATTGATTTACAAAGTGACAATGGAAATAATCCATTTGAGGCTATGTCCCGGTGAGAATCAAGATAAAATATTTAGCCATATAAAATAAAGATAATGAAACAATGTTATGACGAGCAATTTCCATGATAAAAACAGCAATACGGTTTTTCATTCCCGCAGAGAACTTTTTAACTCCTTTATGAGAAGCGTCTAAATACCACCCACTCTATAATAACTTTACATCAAGCGCAGTTACCCTCTCCCAACAAATTAGATACGGACCGATACGGGTTTCTATCTAATCATCATGTCAACATAGTGAAGTCTCTAATAAATGGGGTCTTAGTTTTGAAGGGACGGTTTAAAGAAAAATTATACATAATCATCAAAAAATGGAATCGCTAAGAACAGTTTTGCTAAGTTCGTAGATTTAGGATTATATTCTTTTGCCGGTTGCATCAAAAACTATACCTAATTCTGTCTCTAGTAAAATAAACACCTAGATTACTTTCCTGTGTATGTCACCTTCACAGGAAAATCATCAAATTTCCCTATGAAATATTGAACATCATCAATAAACAAATATGTCAACGTTGCCGTTTTTATTTGTTAAGATATTTTTCTCTCCCTGTGTTTTGGCAAAGCGGAAATCATTACATATAGAACACTAACTGTTCAGTTTATTAAACTAACCACATTATAGGGTTACTCTTTATATTGAGTAATCAATAAAAAGTCAACTAAAAACCCTTTTTAAATGTTTTTTTATTGCCATACACGTGTTTTCGGTAGTTCGAAAACCATCATCAGTTGTACATTAACCTCTAAATAAATAATAAACAATTAAATATATACAAATGGTAGAACATGTATTAAATAAAGATCCTCATAACATTATTTTAAATAGTTAACTCTGAAAAATAAGACAAACCCAATTTTTGGAAAATTTAAAATACTAAATACAGTTTACAAATCAAAATTACAACTGTCTTGTACGTTTAAATTTAACGTATGTTTAAAATGGTCCACATGTGCATATTTAATTGTTTATTATTTATATAGAGTTTTGTTATACACTGAACTATGGGTTTGGATACCGAAACACGCGTATGGCAATAAAAAACATTTTAAAAGGGGTTTTAGTTGACTTTTCATTAATACTAACTACGATAACATACATTTATCCAATGTATTATGTACTTTGTACTCTAATTGTACTGTTGTATTGGTTTAAGAAAAATCCAATCTTTATGTTTCAAATGCTTGTACAACTCTAAAGACCGCTGGTTTAATAAAAAACTAAACCTTTTTTGTTAAAAATGGTGATTGCAAAAAATCTTGTCTCCTTTTATTTTACAATTATACTTACTAAAGCCTCTTCCGGAATATCCGTGTGGTTGAGAGGTAATCAAGCAGAAAAAAGACCAGTAACTGACTAATGAACCATCAAGTCTTGGCAGTGACGAAGGACTGGCTCGCTGCCTTAGGCGCAGAGGCGAGGAGGGACCGACAGTGGACTAACTGAGGGGTCAAAGGGAACTTTTCTAGTTATGCACGACGACTGAAGAGATTGCAGACCTTCTGTTCATCTAACACAGCTATCTTGTCCCAGTTAGCAACTAGCATCTCTTGCACAACTTAGAGAAATGGAGCCTTCCCTCGCGTAGATCCTTCCCCATGGCAAATCTACACGGAACTCATGATGACCTCCTTTATTAATTAAAAAAATTATATTATAAAACCTCTTGGGTTTTGATTCTAATTGGAACTGGATAAGCCTGAAAAGGAAATATTTTAATACGACAGCCCGTCTATAATTTAAATAACTGTACAATAATGTAATTAATTATTATCATTTATCCTGGTATACAGGAAAGTCTTCCATATAATACGGCACTTTTCCGAGGAAATTACCACATCAATTGTAATTTAAATACACTACGACATAAAAAATTCAAAAGAAAAATACAAACGACTTTTTTAAAAATACATTAGTGTGACTGTAGCATGTGGTATATGCTTTTGGAAACCCAGGTAAGGTACAGTGGAAGACATGTACAGCAGTGGTATTTAGCCTGATTCATCAAATCGTTGATTTCACGGATTATGGACAATCTGTTGCTACAAGACTGACAACACTACTAATCTATACTGTCTATAGATTTGGTATGACCCTTAACTCTTTCAATAATACATGTGCGTACATTCTTCTGTACCGTAAAATTACCTTTTATGATTGAGTTTTTTAAAAATAAATGTGCAGTTAAAACTATTATTGTTTTAGATCTTTTAATTTTTTAGTAACAATGCCGTTAATTAATTTGACGTTCTTTAAAAATTTTGCCTATACTAGTTTCATCTTTAATTTGGCTAAAAATGGTTCTAAAATATATATGTGTAAAAATTGCAAAACTATTTATTTTTAAGAATAGTAAACTATTTTTAACATCTTGTTTAAATACCGGCACTTAAATATTTTTTGGTAAAAAACGATGCCACCGAATGGACGTAGCCAGGCGAAGGGATTCAGGGGGGGCCGACCCCTCCCTCAAATGTTTTTAAAATTTCTTTTCTTTCAATTTCCCTTAGATTAAATTTTTTTAAGTACGCAATTATTAAATTATTGAAATAATTCAGTATTACTGACAGTGCACTGCTGAAAGATCGTTCTCAACATCCTATACGGGTCCTTAAATTCTGTTTCCACTTAAAGGGTAAAATTATAAGTTGACTTTAACTTGACCTCCCCTTCTCCCCAAAAAATTATTTTCCTGGCTACAAAATTTCTTGGTGCACCTATTTAAAGTGGGTTTGTTAATTGGCGCACGAAACCACTATAAAGTTAAATCGGGGAGAATGCAGCTGTTATACTCTGGAATCATGTTTTATGTTGTGGGTAGGGTTGAGTTACATGCTATAACCCACGGCAATTAACCTGCTGCATTTCGCCCCACCCCACCCCCCACACCACCCCGCCCCTGCCCCGGGCAAGGGGAAAAACAATAAAAACCCGGGGAAAGTTTAAAAATTTTCCATTTGGGTTTTCGGGAGGACATTTTTAATCCCAAATTAGATAGACCTACTCGGAAAAACTTTTCTAGTAATTCTACAGTGATCCCCCCGAAATTACAACCCTATTTTCAGCGTGCTGGAGTGAGTCTACCCGTTACATTTTCTTTTCCCGGGCAAATGCCAAAAAATTCGTCACCATTTTTAAAAAGCCCCTTTAAGTCAAGTAGAGTTTTTAAAATCAATTTTTTAAAACTTGAACGTTTAATTGATTTTTTTAAAATAAAAAATACGAAGATCGCCTATGAAAAACAAATGACCCAAACCCCCGATCATTTTTTTCTCAAAATTAAAAATTTTGTTTTTGTTTGGATGCCGAACTTTCAAGTCTTTGTTAGGAAATTTTTTTTAAACATTTTTAAATTTCATAAGAAATTTTCATTTTTAAATAAAATTTTTAATTTTCATAAAAAATAAAATTTTTTTGGTTTTTTAAAAACCCAAAAAGTTAAAAAAAAAACCAAATCCCGTAAAAAATTTTTTCCCCAACCCAAAATTTTTAGCACGGAAAAATTATTGAAAAGTTTTGGGACCCTTTTTCCCCCTTTTGGGGGAAACAAATTTTAAACTTTAACGGGGGTTATCCCCGCATTGGGCCAAAACTTTAAAACAAATCCCAAAAGATTCTTTAAAAAGTTTATTTTTAACCAAAATTTAATTTTTTGTAAAAAAGGTTTTAGAAAAAAATTTTTTTTGTTGAAAAACAAAAATAAAAATATGTCGTTCCAAATTTTAAAACAAAAATAAAAGGTTAAAATAAAAACCTCGGTATAAAAATTTTTACGTAAATTAACATTTTCAGGAAAAAAAAGACGGAAAAGTCCCCGGAAAAACCCCAAAACAGAGCGGAAATTAAAAATCCTTTTCCCAAAATTTTGGGGGCAGTTTTTTTGGAAGAGAAGGTTTAACCCAAAAATTTAAACCCTTTGCCAAAAAAGGTGGGGAAAAATTTAGAAAGGGAAGGTTTTTTGGTAAATTACAAAACCCCTGCCCCTTGAAAGGTCGGGAAAAACCCTGGGTGGAGAGTTTAAAAGAGTACTTTAAAAAGGAAAATTTTTTTTTGTTTATTTTCCTTTTTTCCCAATCGTAAAACAATAATTAAACAAAACAAAAAAAAGGCTTTTAAAAATTTTTTTCCCAAAAAAAATTTTTTTTTAAATTTTTTTTAAATTTCCGAAAACCCAAATTTAGGTATCGGCCGATAACATTATATTTGGGGGGCCATTACGCCGGGGGTTAAATTAAATGGGGAATTAAAAATTCCTTTTAATGGAACCGATAAATGAATTTAAAAAAATTAAATTAAGGGGCCTAGACCAATTAAAAATTTAAACTTAAAATAAATTTTTTGGTAATATAGGGGAAAAAAATTTTAAAAATTGTTTTAAAATTTTTTTTATATATTTTTTGGAAAATTTTTTTAATTAAATTATTAAACCAGCATTTAACCCCTTGAAATTTTCTAAAAAATAGGGTTTTGAAAATTTTTTAAAATTTAGGGATTTTTTAAAGAAAAACCCAAACCCCCCGTAAAAAAACCCGGCCGGGGGAAAGCCCATTTTTTTTCTCCCGGTTTTTAAAAACCCAAAAATTTTTTAAAAACAAGGAAAAAAAATTTCCCCCCAATTTGGGAATATACCCTTAACCTCCCAAGGGGGATTACAACTTCCAAAAATTTAAAAAATTTATTTTTTGCAAAAGGGCAAAGTAATTGGAGTCAAACCAACCAAAAAAAGGAATTTCCGCCGAAGGAAAAACTTTGGCCGTATTTAAAGGGGCCCACAAACGGTCCGTTATCAAACCCCTTAAAGTTTAAATTTCAAACCCAAAATGTTTGGTTTTTTTTTCCAAAAAGCTCAGGGCCTTTGGACGTAAAAACTAAAAAGTTTCCAAACAAAGAAAAAACGTAAACCATTAATAGAAAAAAGTCAAAAAAATTTTTTAAAACAAAACCGTAAATGGAAATTAAAATTAAAACTCGGAAATAAAAATTTAAAAAGTTAAATTTTCCAAGGGTATTTAAAAAAGTTGGTTTTTAAGGGGGATGCAGGCCCCCCAAAACAAGGGCCGAAATTTTACAAACCTTTTTCTACCCGGACGGATGGGGTTTTAATTTTTTAAAGGACACGCCCAAATTTAAAATTTTAAAAAACCCTCGAAAAGAACCTGCTCCAAAAACAAATAAAATTTGAAAAATCCACCGCGCAAAAGGGCCCCCCATTTTTAGATGTGACAAGGAAAACTTGTATGTTTAATTTTTTGGGAAAAATTTTTGGTTAAAAAAAACATTTTTTTTTAAACTGAAAAACAATTTTCCATTCTAAGAAGGATTTTATTTTTGGTGTGTTATTTTCCTTAAAAAAGGTACAAAACATTTTAAAACCCAAAATTCCCCAAAGTCTATTGGGGGCCGTAGGTAAAACCAGGAAGCTTTCGTTTTTTTGAATTGCCATTTTTTCCCCAAATTTCCGTTAAAGGGGGTAAGGAGCCCCCACAAAATTCCGAGGCCCTTGGGGGTACTGAAGGGTAGGCAACACCGCTTTTAAATTTTTTACCCCACCCCGGTAAAATAAAATTTTTAAAATTTTTCTTTTTTTAATTGGTTTTCCTAAAAAAGAGTGGCCAAATTTTTTGATTTAAAAAATAAAATTCTTCGAGCCTTTTTTCTGTTAGACCAATTTTTTTAAAAATTGGGGAATTTTAATTTTTTAATTCCAAAAAATAATTTTAAAATTCCCAATTTTTAAAGGGTTGGGGTAAAAAAGGCTATTGGGTTTAATTTTTTTTTAGTTTTAATTTTTTAAAATTTAATAAAAAGCCCTTTCCCGCGGTCCCCCAAAAACTTTAAACCGAAAAACCCATATTAACCCAATTTTAAAAAGCAATTTTGGTCCGTAAAATAATGGGAGCCCCTATTTTCCCCCAAATTTAAAACGAAAAAGGCATACAATTTTAGGAGATTTTATTTAAATTCCCCCCTTTAAAAAGGGGCCCCGAGTTTTTTTCAAAATTATTAAAAAACAGGTTTTGGGACGGAAAAAAGGGAGTTTCCGGTTTTGAAATTTTATTTTACTAAAGTTTTTATTTCCCCCGGGTTAGCCTTTTTCATCCCGACGAAAAACTTCTTTGGAACCCCAAAATCAGGTCTTTTAAAACCCACCGCAAAAAACGTACAAAAATTTCCCCCTTTAATAGAGGCTTTTTATTTTCCCGGGGGACCATTGGGGAATTTGGCCTTGTTGGTTTCCTTTGACAAAAAAAAATAATCTTTTCGGATTTTCCTGAAACCTATTACTTTTTAAAAAAACACAAAGAACCTTTTATTTAACCCTTAAAAAATATGTGTCCAAAAAGTTTGCGCCCCAATTTTTTTCTTAAAAATTACCCAATAGTTGGAAAATCAATTCCCTTAAATTTTAAATTTATTAAAAATTGGGGTTGACCTATTTATTTTTCCCCCCCCTAAAAAAATTTAAACCCTTTAAAGTTAAGGGAAACTTGGGGAAAACCTTTTTTAAGGAACCTGGGGAAACCCCCTCTTTTAAAAGTAACTTTGGGGGACTACCAGGAATTAATTTCTTAAATTAAAAAACATCCATTGGGGGAAAAATGATTAAAGGTTTTTGGACAAATTTTTTTTTTTTGGACAAAAAAAGGAAAAAAATTTGTTCCAGGGATTTTGCCTTTTCCCTTTTTTCCCCCAAACCCTGGTTTAAAAATTGCCATACAAAAAGTTTTAAAAAAGAAATTGTTTTTAAAAAAAAAATTGTTTTTAAAAATTCCCCAAATTTGTTTTTAAAAGATTTGGTTTTAAAAAAAAATTGTTTAAAAATAAATATTTTAAAATTAATTTTAATTTTTTAAAAGACCCACGAACTGGGAAGTAAAATTTTAAATTTTTTTTTTTATTTATAAATTGAATTTCAATTTAAAAAGAAAAAAAGGAAAGAATAAAAATATTTTTTTTTTTTAAAATGTAAACAATTTCCAAAAAATTTTTCGAAATTTTTCTAAAAAACCCCGTGTTAAGGGCAAAATTTTAAAAAAAAATTTTTAAAAACGTAAAAATAAATTTTTCTAAAAAAAAATATTCGGCCAAATTTTCTTTATCTTTTTTCAAACAAACCCCGGAATTCCTTTGGAAAATTTTTACCCCCAAAAAGAAATTTACCAAAATTGGCCCCCTTTTTGGGGTTTAAACGGGAACCAACCCAAATTTCGAATTTTCAATTTTTCTTAAAAAGATTGGGGTTTTGGGGTTTGGTAAATTTTTATAAAAATTTATTTGGTTTTCTTTGATCTGGTTTTTAGCTACCAAAAACCCCTTTGGAAAAATAAAATTAGGTTTCCTTAAAACTTTTATTTGGAAATTTTTAAACGGTTCCCCCCCTTTTTTCCCCAAATTTTTGGGAAACCTAAACCCAATTTTAAAAGGGAAAAAACCTCGTTTCTTGTGTGTGAATACCGGTTATTTTAAAATCCACCTTTTTTGGTTTTTTAAAAAAACATATCCCGTTTTAAAAATTTTTTTAAAAAAATTTGGGAAAAAACCGAAATCCCCCAAGCCCGGGGCCCAAAAATTTCGTAAAAAATTTTTTTTTTCTTTTTGTCTTGGGGGGTTTTTTAAATTTTTCCCCCAAAAAGTTTAAATAATTTTTTTTTTAATTTTTGCAAAAATTGGGAATTTTTAAATTTTTTTGTGAATTTAAAAAATAAAAAGGAACTAAAGTTCAAAGGCCGAATTAATACTTGTGTATTTTTTTTTTAAAAATTAAGGGGTCCCATTATTTCCCCGGGGGGGGTTAAATCGGTTTTTTTGGAAATTAAATTTTAAAATTAAAAGGCCTTTTTTGGTTCGGGCCCCTTTATGGGTCAAAGGGTTTTTAAAAAAAAAATTTAAAAAAACCAAAAAAGAGCGGCCGAATTGGTATTGGGAAAAAAAAAAAAAAAAAAAAAAAAAAGAAAAAGGTAAAAACTTTGGGTTCGGCTAGGAAAAAAAAGTTTTTAAAAATGGTTTTTAAACTTGTATAACTAACCAAAAAACTTTTAAAATTTTTTACCTAAGAAAAGTACCCTTTTTCAATTGAATTTTGGGTTTTAAATTTTCCCCTAAAATGAATTTTTTTTGGAAAATTCTAAATTTTTTTTTTGAATTTTTTCAAAAAGGGGACCTTTGCCCCCGGGTTTCCCCAAACCCAAAAAATTCCCCTTTTTAAATTTTTAACCTTCAAAAATTTTTTTTTCTTTTTAAAAGGGTTTAAGCAAAAGGAAAGGGGTTTTAACACTTTTTTTTTTTTTTTAAAGGCCCCAGTTTCCAAAAAAAATTTAAAAAAAACCTAATTTTTAAAATTCAATCCATTAAAATTCAGAGAAAAAATTTTTTTTATAAATTAAAAAAAATTATAAAATATCGCTTTGGGATGAACCCTTTTTTGGATTGTAAGTGTTTTTAACCTTTTTTTTAAAAAAAAATTTATTGAGTTGGGTTTTAAAATTAATTAAATAAGGCAAAAAAATTAATGAAATTTTAAACCAAAAAAATTTTTCAATTTTAAGGTTTAAAATTTACAATGTTTGCCGGCGGTGAAGGGCCCGTCGAAAATTTTTTTTTAGATTCAGGGGTAAAAACTTGTTGATTGGGGGTTTTAAATTTCCTTTTTTCAAAAAAATAAAAAATCTTTTAAGGGTAAAACCCAAAAGTTTTATTGGGGCCCAAACCGGGAAAAACAAAAATTTTTCACTTGCTTTAAAAAGGAAAAAAAAATATTTTTTATTTTTTTGCAATAAAAAAAATTAAAGCCCCTTATAAAAAATTTTATAAATTTTAATAGCCACCTTAAAAATTTTATCCGGAATAAAACAATTACCTTTTTTTCCTTTTCCTTTCCCCCTTAATTTTGGAAAATTTGGGGCCCATTTATGGGTTTTTTGAATTTCTGTTATTATTTCAAAATGAAGGAAGGGGGCCCCCTGTAAAATTTGAAAAGGAAACCCCCATTTGGATGGAACTTTTTTAATTAATGGTAGTCTACCTTTAAAAAATTTTTAAGGGGGGTTTTTGGGGATCTTTCTTCAATTTTTATCTTATTTCCCTGTAAACCCCAGCCTTCTTTTTAAATTTTTTTACTAAAAAAAAGGAAAAAATTTTTAAAAATTTTGTTCAATAAAAAAAAAACAGTCCACTTTTCAGATTAAATTGAAAATTACTTCGTAAAAAAAGAACCTTTGGGGTTCCCCCGTTTTGCGATTTTCGTTTTTTTAAAATTGGGTTTTAATTTTTGGTTATTTAATTTCCCTAAGGGGAAAAAAATTTTAATCCGAAAATGTTACCATAATTTTTTTTCAAAGGTTTGGTTTAAAAAAAAGGGGGGTTTCTGTTTTTTCCCAAAATTTTTCCCCGTTTAAAAACCCACCCACTTTCCAACAAGGCCTTAAATTTTTCCCTTTGAATTAAATCATTAAGAAACAAAAATTCAGAAAAAAGTGACCAGATTTATTTTAAGTGTTAAGAAGCACTAAAAACCCACCAATGTATACAGTGCAGTAACTGTATTATTTTATTTTATTTCATTAGGTCTAGTGGTTATTAGTAAATAAAAGCGTTACTCTGTGTTTGTATTCTATGTGCAAGTGTTTGATTCCTAGCACGCATTGATTCCCAACATAAACTGCAGTATTACCGTGGTTTTTTTATTTGGTAAGGTTACAAATTTAAAATTAGTTTTAGTAGTTAATTCTGTGTTGGTAATGTTTTGTAAAGGATTAATTTTACGGTTATTTCATAACTTTTATTGAAAAATTTACCCTTCGCAAACAATAAATGGGCATTTTTTAAATAGGCATTATCCGGTTAGAGTTTCGCGGCCGCTTTTATAAGTTCGGCCTAGGGTTCCGGTCCCCCGAGGTGGGCCGAAGCTTACGGGAGTCTACTGTAATATGGGGCCTCAGGCCATTTACATGGATACCAAGTTTTCCGGTTCACATCGTGTTGAAACAATGCTAACACAATTCAACTCTTTAGCTATTAAACCCCACGTTGGAGAGTCATTTTCAGCTAAGAGATGACAAAAGACTGAATTGTTTGCCTAATATAGTGTTATCAGCCTTTGATATAAGACATGTACATTGTGATGCAAAAAAAATAAATACTATGGTTTTTGTTAGTGTTTTGATGTGGTGAGAACCGGAAAACTTACATGATAGTCATAATAATGAAATTATAGAAGATAATTAGATTAATACATTCAGATTAATCGGATATTTCATGAGTTGTCTAAAACAGGTTACTGGTAAAGTTTTTGGAATATATTGCAGTTTAAGACAGTTTTTTCAGTAATTTCTACTGTATGCTTTGGAAGGAAGGAAATCTGAAGTTATTTTAACTTGTTCCAACAATTAATTGAGATTGCTTTCGTTACGCTCTCCCTTATTATTGTAAGTCGAAGCACTAAAAATTTAGAAGTTATTTTTCCTAGCACAATTACAATAGTCACTATAGGTATTAAAATCTAGATTGATGCTTTTGAAGATTAATTTACGATTAATACAAAATGGTAATTTGGTGACGTTAAGTCAACAAACAAGACTAAACTTCTTGCAAAAATAAATAAATCCTGCTTTTGGGCGCAATCGTAAATTTAAACGTCCAGGCTTAGACGGCTTCAGTCAAACCGGGCGTTGGAGTCTCCGCGCCGGATTGGCCTAGTTGTCGGTAATCCCGGCTTTCAGCAGCAGTGCGGCGCGGCTGTACCGCATTAAACCGCGCGGTTAAATCTATATTAGTGAGGCCATTAGGCCTGGACTCTGCCCAAGCCGCATCTTGTCCTCGTCACCACTCCAGTCACCTGACACCTCCATCATGATGACCATATGGCGCTTGGACTTGCGACAGGCATTCGACTTAGTTTAATGGAAGATCAGCCATTCCCTCATTATTGCAAGAAGACAAACGTCTTTAATGAACTGTCATTTAAAAACTATTCTTTTTTAGTTTTCCTAAAGCTGCCTGAATAAAATTTCATGAGATAATTTATTGTAACAAGTATCACACTATTGCCCTATTCAGGTTCTGATGACGGCGTACATATCCTTCACCTCCCGTACGGGTTGGTGTTGTGGAGGAGCTTGTGGGAGCAATTAATTTATTGAAAGCATCTAAACTTCAAAAACAAGCGATTCGCATAATTGCATAGTTTAAACACAGAGTCCTAAGGAATCCTTCAAAAAAGTTGAAACTGGTAACTCCGCCTCTATATATTGAAATAATGTTGTTTTGTGTGTCTAAATGTGCTTATGCCACGTGGCCAAGATGTACATACGTAAGCGACTAGAGGCAGAGATGACTACCGAACTTGAAGATTCAGAATGGTTGCCTAAGAATATTTGCCCTCGCAGGCAGGTGTTCATTTTATCAACAAATTGCCAGATTATATGAAAAAGTGCCCAAACACCCAAAGTGTTAAAAAAAAATGTTTATTGATAACAAACATTATATAATGTAACTAGTTTCTGCCATACGACTGGGAGACCACCCAATTAGACTGGCACCGTGCTGGGAGTAGGAGGGGATTGGAAAATGGATGACCGATGTGTGAGTAGTAGATACAATTCACGTATAGCTCAGTATGTAAAAAAACAGTTGGGTAGGTGCTGTTGACCAGTCTAGAATAGTAGATAACAATTCATGTATAGCTCATCCTGTAAAATAACAGGTTGGGCAGGTGCTGTTGACCAGTCTAGAATAGTAGATAACAATTCACGTATAGCTCAAGTCTATAAAATAACAGTTGGGTAGGTGCTGTTTGACCAGTCTAGAATAGTAGATAAACAATTCACGTATAGCTCAGCCTGTAAAATATACAGTTGGGCAGGTGCTGTTGACCAGTCTAGAATAGTAGATAACAATTCACGTATAGCTCAGTCTGTAAAATAAACAGTTGGATAGGTGCTGTTGACCAGTCTAGAATAGTAGATAACAATTCACGTACAGCTCAGTCTGTAAAATAACAGTTGGGTAGGTGCTGTTGACCAGTCTAGAATAGTAGATAACAATTCACGTATAGCACAGTCTGTAAAATAACAGTTGGGTAGGTGCTGTTGACCAGTCTAGAATAGTAGATAACAATTCACGTATAGCTCAGTCTGTAAAATAACAGTTGGGTAGGTGCTGTTGACCAGTCTAGAATAGTAGATAACAATTCACGTATAGCTCAGTCTGTAAAATAACAGTTTGGGTAGGTGCTGTTGACCAGTCTAGAATAGTAGATAACAATTCACGTATAGCTCAGTATGTAAAAAAACAGTTGGGTAGGTGCTGTTGACCAGTCTAGAATTGTTTGTATGTTTGAGTGTGATTTCTTGTGGTATGTGTGTCAAACTTTTATTCTAAGTGTGTCAAAATGTTATTCGCATAATGACCTTTTGCTTGCATTGTAAGAGGTTTTATTGCAATAAAAGACTGATTTGATTTACAACCAATTTGTATCTGTACGACAATTTAAATGTGACCATAAAACATATTTATAATTAACCATCTAATGTCTACAACATATGATGAACGCATTACGGGGAATGGACGCGCGATGTTATCGGTCACGTGACACATGATCCGGGTGGATTTCACCGGGTCGAAAAGGCAAAACAAGTCTCATGGCACGGTCACTAGAAAGCATACCAGAGCAATAAATCATAAGGAACCGGTGTGTAGAAACAAGAACATGTGGCCAACATTAGTTCTGAAGATTGTGGAACATTGCAAAACTCTTGCCAACTGTTTAAGTTTCAGAAAAATTTTCTTTGCAAAACAAACGAAAGAAGGTGTGTTTAGAGTTAAATTAACCCCATTGAACATGCCTTAGAGTTGAGTATTAACATTGACAGTTGTTGACCCAACTGAAATATGAGTAAGTAGTCTACTTAATAAGTCTTCATAACTTAAACTTGAAGCTCAATTTATTATACTTTAAAACCCTACGAAGATATTTTAAGTATCTTGCCCTATAACTATCCACATTTTGAAGAATCATATTTTTAAAATCGCTAATTAAACAGTTTAACTGTTTAAAATATGGGTTAAGTTCCATCCCATAAGTTTTTAGTCAAGGGGGTACCCATAATGAAATATAGTTCATTTAAAACCTTTATTTTGGGATGAAAGGTATGAACATAAAATAATTTTATCGAGCAATCCATAGCTGTTGGTTAAAAAAAAACTGTAAGGTTTTCAGATTTTTTTTGGGGTTTTTCAAAATCGGATGAGACAGGACTGCCAAAATAAAATAAATACATCAAAACGTAAGGCTGGCATCTTTCTTTAGCCTCACAAACACTCTAGAAGAATTCGCAAGTTGTGTCCAAATTAGTTAGACAAGGATTCTTAGTTGAATAAGCTCCATTCTGACCATACGTATTTCTAGATTAGTCCACTGGTTGGTACTTGGAACCATTCCACCTCCTTTTGAAGCACACTAGCCTATTTGCAACCAAGTAAAACAAATGGGCCATTGTGATTTATTACAATCTCGAAGAGGCTATTCCAACCTGTGTGTTTACGCGCCTCCAGGTCCCGGGATTGAAATGTTTATTAGCGGGAGCTGACTGCTGCCTCGCCGCTTGATGAAGACCTCTTCTCTCATTCATCTCTATTATCCACCATCAATCACCAGCCCCTCATTACGGCACCATTGCTTGCCTTTGTCCCTCTGATTTAATTGGTCCACCATCATTAGGGCGATAATTAGCAATACCGTATGCACACCTTTCTCGGCCTAAATTAATGCGTACTTAGTCCACGGTAACCTTTGGCAGGGTGGCGTCCATGACGGGTCTTCTGCTTCGGCAGATCATCTTCACACCGTCTTGGAGAAAGTTCTGCTAATGAGAGTTCCGTGGAAGGATGGTATTCAGGGGGAATTTGCTCAGCTAAAAACTTTTAGCAACTGCGTTAAAATGTCTCAAATTGTCTAAAAAGGTATGCATATTATTTAGATCAAATTCTTAAATGTGAGCAATGAGGTTTTACCGATTTGCCGTAAATTGGAATTGCAAGTAAATAAACTGATACAGCTGAGTATCGAAGATTCTGACATAACGCTACGTAAATCTTTACTGAATTGTATCTTTTTCCAATGAAACGCATGTGACCTTTGACCTTTTGACTCCAACATCAATACGATCTACTGTAACTTGGCCAAGAAGTATCTGTGTACCAACTTTCAAATCTATGGACCTTTCAAATAAAGATTTATCGCTCAGACGGTAAAACAGACAACGGGATGATTTAAGAAGGACCTTTTGTGTACTAATTTAATTTATATTAATATAATAATACCGTTGAACAAGATTAACTATTTAACATCCTATAAATATTATTTTTGTTTGTGTTGCAACTAGATTATTTCTACGCTTGGATCTACTCCTACACAAGGTAAGTATTGCAAACTAGAGAGGTTAATAAAGCACTGTTTTCCTAAAAGAAAAAAAAAGAAAAAAAGAGATCCCTCTTCGAGGATCTATGAATAACTGGCACACACATGAATCCACGTGGAAAGAGATGATGTATGTATGTATTGCACACACCACCGGTTTGGTATTGGACACAAGCAGTTCTGAGAAACTCTAGATGACGGATTGGGAAAACCCAACAATAATGTTGGGACCTGTTTTTAGACTGTCAATGGTGAATTTGATGTTTTGAAAAAGTGTAGTCATCATGTTGATTGTCGATATGAGTGACAAGGAAATCGAGAGTACAGTCCCGTAATTGTAGGCATGTAGGTCCGTCTGTCCATGACTATAGACAGGAAGATGGTACAAACTTGAAACTTGGTATATAGTTTTCTCTTGGTTTTATTAAAGAACCTTGCCGATTTTGGAGTCAACAGGTCAAAGTACAGCTCGTCTGTCTGTAGGTCAGTCTGTGCATGACTATAAATAGGAAGATGATACAAACTTGAAACTTGGTACGTAGTTTTCTCTTGGTCCAGAGAAGAACTTTATCGACTTTGGAGTCAAACAGGACAAAGTACAGTTCGTCTGTGTATATATCCGTCGGTCTATGTCTATAGATAGGAAGATGGCACAATCTTTAAACTTGGTATATAGTTTTCTCTTGGTCCAGGGAACAACTTTATCGGTTTTGGAGTCAAACAGGTCAAAGTACAGCCCGTCTGTCTGTAGGTCAGTATGTGCATGACTATAAATAGGAAGATGATACAAACTTGAAACTTGGTACTTAGTTTTCTCTTGGTCCAGAGAAGAACTTTATCGATTTTGGAGTCAAACAGGTCAAAGTACAGCCCGTCTGTCTGTAGGTCAGTCTGTGCATGACTATAAATAGGAAGATGATACAAACTTGAAACTTGGTACGTAGTTTTCTCTTGGTCCAGGGAAGAACTTTATCGATTTTGGAGTCAAACAGGTCAAAGTACAGCCCGTCTGTCTGTAGGTCAGTCTGTGCATGACTATAAATAGGAAGCTGATACAAACTTGAAACTTGGTACGTAGTTTTCTCTTGGTCCAGAGAACAACTTTATCGATTTTGGAGTCAACAGGTCAAATTACAGTTCGTCTGTGTGTAGGTCCGTTTATGCATAACTATGGATAGGAAGATGGTACAAACTTGAAACTTGGTACGTAGTTTTCTCTTGGTCCAGGGAAGAATTTTATCGATTTTGGAGTCAAACAGGTCAAAGTACAGCCCGTCTGTCTGTAGGTCAGTCTGTGCATGACTATAAATAGGAAGCTGATACAAACTTGAAACTTGGTAACGTAGTTTTCTCTTGGTCCAGAGAAGAACTTTATCGAGTTTGGAGTCAACAGGTCAAATTACAGTTCGTCTGTGTGTATGTCCGTCGGTCTATGTCTATAGATAGGAAGATGGCACAAACTTTAAACGTGGTATATAGTTTTCTCTTGGTCTAGGGATGAACTTTATCGATTTTGGAGTCAATAGGTCAAAAGACAGTCCGTCGATTTTGTTAGTTCGTCTTTGCGTTAGCTCAACTTTAGGTTCTGTCGGTTCCTTAGATACTTCGTTTTAAGGGGTTATTTTAACGTGAATTAATGTTTTATTTTTATTTCGAATTTATAAAACAAACGGCATTACTTTAGTTCATAGATAAACTATCTTCACGCGGTGTTCAAGGTACATCTATGACTACGAACTATAACTTTCCACCTGAACAAATACCACATAGACGATATACCATCGCTAATTCAACAAAGCCTTCCATTAAGATGCATAATCGTAAACGTCATACTCCGTCAAGGCAGAGACACAATGACTGGCGTAATCAGAAGTCGTATAAAATCTCCAGATGGCAGTTTTACACTGACGACATGCAGAGACGGAGATTGGTACGGCTACGGCTGTACGTAAACAGGAGGACGGTACCACAATGGATCCATTACAATGGAGGATGAGGAAGCGCAATCCTTTACGACAGGAGCTGAGGACCACCCAGAGTAGACTACCCGACAATTAGGGTGGTGCGGTCTTCCACTTCCAATCAGCTGATTGGCTCATTGGATCAGCTTGCACTTCGACTCGCCGCCAATTAAACCCCATAATGACCCGTATTGCCGGCATATTATTCCCGTTCATTGCAGGTATAACGGTGTATTTTTTAACCTAAATATTGCGCAGTTATATGTTTATATTCTATCTAGGGGATACACCTGCCCGCTTGGGAGGCCAACTCTGGTACGGCTAACGTTGTATTCCCATGCGAGTGAGCCTCCTTCGGCTCGCTGCGCTCGCTTCTTTTAATTACTGGGAAGAATGTACATTTATGTTAGGGTGTTCATAAAAATTACATTCGGTTTCGCGAAAATAGTGCCTTCATTTGATAAGACAGAACAATTCCGATGGACGAGCGGTTTAAGAACATCGACCATCAGTACCATCGACCTTTACTTTTAAGTACTCTCCCCTTATTCTCCTAGGGGGAATAATATAGGGGGGGGGGATAAGATCCTTGTACAGGCCAGTTTCAGAAATAAGGCTTACAAGAAATTCGGCCTCTACTTAAAACAAAAATACATTTTCTAACCATTTAAGAAGTTGATGTATTTTCAAACGTATTAAAATTTTGAATGAATGTCGTTTTTACAGAAAAAGCAAGTCTGGTTTTACTGTTTATAATGTATCGTAATCTTCAAAAAAGCATTATTCGTTAAATTTTAGATATGAACTTCTTACAATAAGGTGATTATTATGCTATAATTATATAATGTAGAAAAAGAAGAAATGCTTTTTCAGTTTGTGCAACATTTGACGTGAATCGTCTTAAATATAGTTGAGAATGGTGTAGAAAAAGGTAACATTTTTGTTTACAGACCTTAGTTGCGCCTAAAAGACCGACGGCGACGAAGTATCGTAGAACGGAATGTCACAACTGACTATTGGAGCAACTTTGTTGCCCTATGACCTTTTGAACCTAAACTCAATAGGGCTCTTTCCTTGGAGGAAGAAGAACCCAAGAACCGAATATCAAGGCTCTAGTACATTTCTATCAAGAGTTATCGCAAAGACTGACAACAAAACAATCTTAAGATGGCCTCCCGGGTATTTAATGACCATGAAACATACAACAACACTGGGTAATGTTTTTAACTCAGATAATAAATAGACACAGACCGAGACAGATACTATTCAAAATGGTACGAAATACACACAGAAATATCATTAGAATATTTTCAGCGTAATAACCACCATCCAAATTATCGGTGCAATCCAGCTATTCCATATTCCGAAAATGTTTCGAAACGCCCCGATTACGCAATGAGGAAGAAGTAGCCTATAGATAAAATTACACACAACTGAAATTACGGTTACGTACAAAATAGCAACCATTCAGCACAAAATACCCAACAAAAACCATGAAATACCCAACGATTGGACCCAAAAACAACGATGAATGACGTCCGAAAATGTTTCGAAACACCCCTATTACGCAATAAGGAAGAAGTAGCCTATAGATAAATACGCAACTGAACCTACGGTTACAAACAAAGTAGCAAGCATTCAGCACAAAATACCCAACAAAACCATGAAATACCCAAAGATTGGACCCAAAAACAACGATGAATGACGTCCGAAAATGTTTCGAAACACCCCTATTACGCAATAAGGAAGAAGTAGCCTATAGATAAATACGCAACTGAACCTACGGTTACAAACAAAGTAGCAAGCTTTCAGCACAAAATACCCAACAAAACCATGAAATACCCAAAGATTGGACCCAAAAACAACGATGAATGACGTCCGAAAATGTTTCGAAACACCTCTATTACGCAATAAGGAAGAAGTAGCCTATAGATAAATACGCAACTGAACCTACGGTTACAAACAAAGTAGCAAGCATTCAGCACAAAATACCCAACAAAAACCATGAAATACCCAACGATTGGACCCAAAAAACAACGATGAATGACGTCCCGAAAATGTTTCGAAACACCCCCTATTACGCAATAAGGAAGAAGTAGCCTATAGATAAATACGCAACTGAAACCTACGGTTTACAAACAAAGTAGCAAGCATTCAGCACAAAATACCCAAACAAAAACCATGAAATACCCAAAGATTGGACCCAAAAACAACGATGAATGACGTCCGAAAATGTTTCGAAACACCTCTATTACGCAATAAGGAAGAAGTAGCCTATAGATAAATACGCAACTGAACCTACGGTTACAAACAAAGTAGCAAGCATTCAGCACAAAATACCCAACAAAAACCATGAAATACCCAAAGATTGGACCCCAAAAACAACGATGAATGACGTCCGAAAATGTTTCGAAACACCCCTATTACGCAATAAGGAAGAAGTAGCCTATAGATAAATACGCAACTGAACCTACGGTTACAAACAAAGTAGCAAGCATTCAGCACAAAATACCCAACAAAAACCATGAAATACCCAAAGATTGGACCCAAAAACAACGATGAATGACGTCCGAAAATGTTTCGAAACACCTCTATTACGCAATAAGGAAGAAGTAGCCTATAGATAAATACGCAACTGAACCTACGGTTACAAACAAAGTAGCAAGCATTCAGCACAAAATACCCAACAAAAACCATGAAATACCCAAAGATTGGACCCAAAAACAACGATGAATGACGTCCGAAAATGTTTCGAAACACCCCTATTACGCAATAAGGAAGAAGTAGCCTATAGATAAATACGCAACTGAACCTACGGTTACAAACAAAGTAGCAAGCATTCAGCACAAAATACCCAACAAAACCATGAAATACCCAAAGATTGGACCCAAAAACAACGATGAATGACGTCCGAAAATGTTTCGAAACACCTCTATTACGCAATAAGGAAGAAGTAGCCTATAGATAAATACGCAACTGAACCTACGGTTACAAAACAAAGTAGCAAGCATTCAGCACAAAATACCCAACAAAACCATGAAATACCCAAAGATTGGACCCAAAAACAACGATGAATGACGTCCGAAAAATGTTTCGAAACACCCCTATTACGCAATAAGGAAGAAGTAGCCTATAGATAAATACGCAACTGAACCTACGGTTACAAACAAAGTAGCAAGCATTCAGCACAAAATACCCAAACAAAAACCATGAAATACCCAAAGATTGGACCCAAAAAACAACGATGAATGACGTCCCGAAAATGTTTCGAAACACCTCTATTACGCAATAAGGAAGAAGTAGCCTATAGATAAATACGCAACTGAACCTACGGTTACAAACAAAGTAGCAAGCATTCAGCACAAAATACCCAACAAAAACCATGAAATACCCAAAGATTGGACCCAAAAACAACGATGAATGACGTCCGAAAATGTTTCGAAACACCCCTATTACGCAATAAGGAAGAAGTAGCCTATAGATAAATACGCAAACTGAACCTACGGTTACAAAACAAAGTAGCAAGCATTCAGCACATAAAATACCCAACAAAACCATGAAATACCCAAAGATTGGACCCAAAAAACAACGATGAATGACGTCCGAAAATGTTTCGAAACACTCTATTACGCAATAAGGAAGAAGTAGCCTATAGATAAATACGCAACTGAACCTACGGTTACAAACAAAAGTAGCAAGCATTCAGCACATAATACCCAACAAAAAACCATGAAATACTCAAAGATTGGACCCAAAAACACGATGGATCACAGGAAACGAGAATCTAATCTTCCGACGAATCACTATTTCGGCGGCGACAGTTTCCGAGAAGAGGAAGACGTCGTTGTGACTACAATTAATCGAGTCGCCACCTTCGTTTGCCGCCGCTGCCGCGAAGACTTGCCTTGCCGCTCACGTCTTGCCGCCGATTACAATACAATTTGGATATGTTTTATGAGAGTCACGCTTCCCATAGCCGACAACTCCACCCGCGCGCTCGCACCAACCCGCAGTAACCATAATGGCTCGGTCACTGTAGGTGGCCGTGGGCTGATAATTGACAAATTGCTCTCTTTATGTTAATGGTGTTATTGACAATCGGACGTTTGGCTAATCGAATATTCTAGTCTCGAGGTCTCTCCGACTGACTTTACTTTTGTATGTGGATATATTAGTAAGTTTCATATTCAATAAGAATATTTAAAGGAAGAGGAATAAAAACAATATTTTTTATTTGCGAGATAAAACTGAAAATCAAACAAATTTAAGCCAAGATAATCATTATATAAAAACGAATATTTTTTAACTCAAAAGTCCGATGTAAGGAGTCAAATTTTCGTAAAATAAAATATTTATAAAGTTACAGATACAATATATTATATTATTGTGAACTAAAAAAATATGACGCGCTCAACTATAAATCATTCATACTAAATATCAGAGACGACCCAGCAGGGATCACTTCTGGCTGGTTAACACCTTCCAGTTGAACCTACCACTCGGCACAGCAAAACCCGATGTGTCACTTAAATCTGGTCAACCTTATGGATGTCCAGGAGCGGCACATCACTAACCGCAAATTACGAGATTCTGGGGTACAAGGGTAATTCTGTAGGTCTAGTATACTGCGGGAGATGACAGTTGAAATTGGTAGAGTTCTCTAAGAGTCAAAGGTCAACAAGGGTGTGCCACTCAATGCCTGCTTTGACTGGAGACGCTGGTTCCTTCTTCGGGGGAGGGGAAGGACATGACTTTGAGATTAGTGCATTAATTCTTCCTCATGGATCTCGATAGGATGCGGCCCCTACCCCCTAACCTACCCTGTCACTCCGGAAGCAGCGCTGAGGTTCTTATAGGACCAAGAGCAATCTATAAGCTTCTCATCCTAAGAGAAAAAAGAGTCTTCCCCTCCACACCGCATCGAAACTTTACTTACGCAATTATCTTCTTGATATATTTCGGCCCCAATGTAGAGCGCCATCTTCAGTCAAAAACTGACAATAGTGAACGGTCTCCTGTCACTATTGGCAAACACGATGACACATTGGTAAACACAGCTGAATTTTGGCAGTTTCAGTTCAACATCTGTTTACTGAAGATGACTCTCTAAAGCTAGGCCGAAATATCTCGAGATGATAATTGTGTAGCCTAAGTCGATTTTCCGCTGCACGTTTCCGCCCGTACGGGAAAATTACAAATCGGATCGAAAATAACACTTCAGTTTTGTCAGGTGTATCGTATGCAAATCAGAAAAATATGTATTACCCTAATTTGAAATATATTTGATATATATATATAATATATATCATATATATATATATATATATATTTGATATATATATATATATATCTCAAACGTTTTGGTTTTGGTAGTTTCAATAATAATCAATGAATAGGTATCTATGATTCAATTGAGGTTGTGGCCCCTTATTATACTGGACTCTTTATCAGTAGAGTATACATATTTATTATTGCAATGAAGTTAATATATGTTTTAAAATATAATTTTGATAAGTTTGCTAATAAGTTATAAACAATTTTAAGTTAATTTAAAACGCCATCACATATGGTCAAGTGTTTAATCTGATAACTTAGATTTACATTTTGACCAACTTATTATATTTAGAAATTAATATTTACTGTTGTGTTTAAAAATTCTGGATTAGAGTTCTAATACTTCTTCCGAGGCTATTTTTGTTGCGTCTCTGTATTAATAAATATCCTTAAGTTCTGTCCCAATTAAGACAGCTTTTGATTCAATTTTTACCGTTATTTAGTTGTATTTTAGGTAATACATATTTTTCGCAAACCCCGTTACTCGTTACTGGTTAAATATAAGTTGCATCCCATGTTGCTGGAACTTACATTCTTCTAGTGTGAAAGCGTTACATAATTGCCTACGTGGACCACTAAGCCGGGAGGACGACACGGCTACCGTGTTGGCTGCAACATGGGTACAAATCGTGCCCTACAAATGGCGTAGTGTAGGGGGTACAACGATAAACGTCGAGCGTGGCAGCTGCTTGGGATGGGTGACCGCTGAGCGATACCTGTCCTTGCAAGCAGCTTGCCTGCCCGGCCATTGGTGGTGGTTCGGAAGTCACCTTTAAGCCGTTGGTCCCCAGGTTATGTGTTAGAGAGGATGGCTTCGCCCTGGTAAAATAAGACATCTTTACTTTACGAGTAAAATCGTGTAATGTGCAAGGAGTCTAAACAAGTTTCAAACTCGGGGTGACCGAGAAGACTTTGATGTAAGTTAAGACACCGACCGGGAAAGTAAAAAAATCAAGAATAGTAGTAATAATCTTGATACGAGACATTTTTATAAACATCAGTACGTCTACATCAAACCCCGTGCGGTTCTCAGACAACAATACGTGTCTTGCATGAGAAATCACGTAGCCGCAGTCGTACCGGTCCATGTCGAACAGTTGTTTATGTATTCAGGTAGCCATATTGCCAACTGTTGAAATATATCATCTGGAACACATGTACAGGTGTACCACCGGCCCGGCGCGGCGGGTCAGATTATTATCGTCTTAAACAGTGCAACCGCCATTTCTCATGTTCCGTGGCGCCGCGTAGGGTCGCGCCGGGACCTCTTTCCCGGGAAACTGAAAACGGCGGTGGATCCGTCCAGGCGAAACGTCGCTTCGGGACAATGGACAATGGGAGGTGCCGCATAATTCCGCCAAACAAACATAAACCTAACGTCCATATCTCAGCGGGACGTTTTAAATACACTGTTTATAAATTACCGCGGTTATCTCTCAGCCTGGATTCCTCCTCTGGAATTCTCCAGGGCGACCTTTGACTCGCCGCGTCCCTAGAAGGAACTCGCTGAGTGAATTTGTCCGGTTAAGGACGAAGGAATTTAACACGTCCAGGTCCATCAGTTATAAATACTACGGCGGCACAACAACGGCGGTTAAAGTACGGGTTCACCTGGAATCTGCTTTAGGAATAAATCGGCAGCGAGAGCCGCAGCCGCGGCCGAGAGCTCTAGAATGTTTTACTGCTACATTCTCCCAAAACCGTGGATTCTTCTCCGGACAAGCCGCGCGGCTCTCTTGTCTCTGAGACATACGCGCGAGCCGCTTGTAGGACGTCGCGGATAGCATAAAAACAAGAGAACGTGTTCGTCTTCCATTAAAACCTCATGGTCGTGTCCTCTCGAAGCAAACTTGATACGGGGTCCATTTTATCACCACAAAGCGGTTTGTGACTTTTTCTTTTATGTTTTCTAAATTAACCTGTATCCTCTGTGTTCGTGGGATTTTACTATCTGACGGCTTAAATATTGTACGTTCTACATAAAATACACTTTTACAAGTTCCAAATACTATTAGATCTGAAAATGGCCTTTTTCTAAACACTCTCAAGAGTAACGAAAAGCCAAAGTCGATAAAAAATGGAAAATGAATTTGGTCCCAGGATGTTGGAATGCAGGTCTCATATAGTAAATCTCACGATCTTCAATACCTCTTCTAATTTCAGTATGAAAATACTATTGAAAATATTTGCGATAGTACAAAACTAATCCTTAAACTTGTCAATTAACCATCCTGTCTTGCCAATCCCCAACCTTACCAATTCTCAAGTTTACTGGTATTCAGATTTTTTCCTCAAAACTTGTCAGTTTAACAATTCTAGAGGTTACAAATGCACTAGATAAACTAATCTTAAAGCTTACTGGTCGTCAGACTTGGTAAATCTTAAGGTTTCTAATCCTTAAGCTTGTTGCCCTCAAACTTATTGGTCCTCAGACTAACGAATCCCCAAGGTCATCGATCCTTAAAGTAATCCTTAAATTTTAATAAACCTCAAGATTGCCCATCTGGGCTTACTGAAGGTTGCTGAATTTCAAACTCACTGATCATTCGCCTAATGATTCTCAAATTTACATATCCTTAGGTTAACCAATCATTCGACGCCATTACCCAACCTAGACATACTCGTTAACTTCCAAAAGTAACTAAAACGTATCGCAGACGTTATAAGCCTTACGTTTATCAACAATCCTCCTTAATAAATTCTCAAGGTCTACGATACTCAGGGTTAGCATCTTTAAGTCTGTCAATTCTGAAGCTTGTTTAACCTCAATCGTGCTAATCTTTAGGCTTACCCAAGGGCGCCGATTTTCAAATTCACCGATCCTCATTGGCATGATGATCCTCAAATTTGCATTAAGGTAACCAATCTGAAACGCACCACGGAAGAAACTCTATCACCTAATCCATCACGGGTCTGTAACGTATACCACCCTCATCTATGTTTTCTTTCTGTAGATATTCAGCACCACCGCCAGAACCAAACTGCGATCTTCATCAGTGCCGGAGTTAGGGGGGGCCATGCGCAGTCTCAGGATCATTATCCACGCATGTTCGCGGAGGCTGTAAACGTCCAGACCGTGGCCCGCTTCTTGCTATAAACCATCTAATGAGCGTCTCTATTTGCTCAGTTATACCCCTGTGATTTACTCCTCGTCGCGGTAATCAAGGAACACCCACGACCCGGCCACCGGCTTCCGAGCCCCAAACACGTTCTCCACAAATCTTGAGAATTCGCATTGGATTATAGTCATATTTCTCAAGAACACACTTGAAAGTCATTACTATTTCTATCTCATTTTCTACTATCGACGTAAAGTAGTCAGGAAAACAACGGGTTTTCTTGCGAAAATTTGTAAACATGATCTATTTTAATCACCTATCAGCAGTGCACATGTGGAAAGTTTCACGTTTCACATGACGTAGCTATGGTAAGAAGGGTTGATTCAATTGAATTTTGAGTTTAGCTCCAGTTCACCTTCCTTTCATTGCAGCGTCTGGTGTCTGAGGCTGTCTCAGACCTGTCTCTCCTGGAATTTGGAGTCATGTTCGTCTGAAGAGATCCAAAGAAAGTCGACGACGAAGAAGCTCAAAACGAAAAATTTACATCGCTTCGACATCAGAGACACGTATAAATAGGTGAAGTGGTAGTCTCATTGTCTCATCAGGTACACAATTGAAACATTGCGAATTTGAAAAATGCTCAGAGCACAGTTTG